>NW_015170958.1:36314-66083 GCF_001447785.1 Gekko japonicus
CCTGCCCAAAAATAGCCCTGGACATAAGAAAGTATGTCATTGCAGGTGACACCTTGTGGAACTCCCTGCCACTGGATATGGGGGTGGCACGGGCAAAGAAGGTGACAGGCAATACTGGTAGGGGAGTCCGTGGAGCCACAACCCAAAAGCCCCGTATTTGGTTGTCAACTGCCTCCCCTCAGCTGATGGGAGCTCGGGAAAGAACCCGCAAGGAGGATCTCAGGAATTGGGCTGGTTCTTACCAGGAAAGGAGCCCCTCACGTTAACCTGCGTACACGAGTGCGCAGAGGAATGTATGAGAGTCGGCACGGCACGGCAGAGGAACAGGACCTGAGTTCAAATTCTGGCCCTGCCCCAGAGCTGAGGGAACGTGGACCAATCCCTCTCTTTTAGCACAGCCTGCATAACAACACTGTTGCAGGGAATAAAACGGGGAAAGTGAGGAATCGCACATGAGAGGAGGAGGAGGAGGAAGAAGAGGTAGCAATTCGATTTATACCCCGCCCTTAGTCTCAGAGCGGCTTAAAATCTCCTTTCCCTTCCCCTCCCCACAACAGACACCCTGTGAGGTCGGTGGGGCTGAGAGAGCTCTGACAGAAACTGTCCTTGAGAGAACAGTTCTGAGAGCACTTGTGACTGACCCAAGGTCACACCGGCAGCTGCATGTGGAGGAGTGGGGAATCCAACCCGGTTCTCCCAGATTAGAGTCCGCACTCCCAACCACCACACCAAACTGGCTCTGGGAGCGTCTGGGAGATGCATCAACACATCAGCTGCAGACCGTGCGCAACTCAGCGGCTGCACGGCGGTAGCTTTAGAGGAGTTCAGGGCAGGAGCAGAGCCGGCATACCTCCCGGGTGAAGACGAACGGGTGCTCCACCAAGGTCACCACCCGCAGCTTCATGCGGGAGAACCCCGTGCCCTCTGCCTGGTGCTTGCGCTGCAGGTGCTGCGGCCAGGTGCCCTCCTCGGCCTCCATCTCGCCCCCCTGCCAGCTGCCCACCGTCACCCACGTGGGCTGGCCCACCGAATCCCGCAACAGGCTCCAGATCTTGTATCGGCGCTCGGTGTGGATGCGAGACATCTTACGAACAAAGACCTGGCCCGTCTGGCCTCGGAAGGACGTGTTGGCCAAGAACCTAGAAGCAGAGACAGGGAAACGGGCTAGAAAATTCTCACAGTTGTGCCGTTGGCTTGTGGAACTCACCGCCACAAGAGAGAGAGAGGTGGCCCCGTGCCTCCAAGGCTCTGCGGCTGGGGCTTTGCAGTTAAGACAAAAACGTGATTTTAGGGTAGAGGACACAATAGATGTTTCTGCAATTCTGCACAGGATGAAGAACGGGGATAGAGAATTTGTTTTTATACATCTCTCATGATACTAGAACTTGGGGTCACCCTGACGGGAAGCAGATTCAAGATGGCCAGAAGAAAAGTACTTCTTCACAAACAGAAAACAAAGCCAGAATTGTCTTATGGAACTCAGTGCCACAAGATGTGACAATGGCCACAATCGATGCTCCCTCTAAGCTGTGGAGTCTTGTGAGCAAAAAATCTACTTTGTGGGCTCCTGGCATTAAAGCTGTGAACGAGCGATTTGGTTGCTGCATCAATCAGTTTGCTCTGGAGCCATCCTTCCTCAGCTAAGACAAAAATGTGTGAGCCGGAGGCTAAAAAACTGAGCTAGCTCACACTAACTCAACTTAGAGGGAACACTGGCTGCAACCTTAAATGCCAGTAAAATAATTCAGCCAATTCCATCTAAGGTATACACAGGTGGGCTTCCTGCATACCACAGAAGGTCCTGCCAGCCAGCCACCATCGTTAACAGATGCAGAGAGGTCTACCTCCTAACACACTCAACCCCCTTTTAAAAGCATCCAGCACTTGAACCATCTAAACGAGTATTTCCCAACCATGTGGGTCAGGACCCAAAAATGAGTCGTAAAGCCAGCTTTCCCTAATGATCACCCCATCCCTTCCATTGCTCCCTTTTGTATTTTTTTAAGCCCCCGGAGGGGATTTTTAATTTTTATTTTATAATACTACATAAACTACCAAGAAAAATTGGGGATAGGGGGACTACAATTAAGGGAGAAAGAAAAGATAACCCACACTAAGCTAAAAACCCAAGGTTAGGAGATCATTCCCTGTTAAAATGCTGTTAGTAAAAGAAAAGGCTGTTAATAAACAATATACTTTGTGAGATCCTGCCTTTCTAAGCTTATATATTAGATTGTTACTTGTTATGAGAAGATTTCCCGAGCATCTCCTCCAGCTCGCTTCATAAAAGCAATCTGCAAAGTCCTTCCGCCTTTACATCTATACTAAAACTCTCTAAATTCTTGATATCTTCTTAGACGTTCACTGTCGCCCAATCTTCTTCCATCCAAAGGAATAGAACCGCTAGTCTTAAGCCTGCTCTCTTTTGTATTTTGGAAACCAAGATCTCACCCTGGAAACCGTTTCTTCCATGTCATGCATTAGGTGGTATTTTTTTCTCTTCTTCACTGCATATACGTGTAGGTCAAGTAAAACGTGTTTTGATGGTCTGATTTTTCTCCCTCTCCCAAAATTCTACAACTCGAGGGCATCCAATGAAGCTGATGGGCAGTGGGTTCAGGACGGACACAGAAAATACTCCTTTACACAGAGAGGGATTGAAGTGTGGAATCTGCTGCCAGAGGATGTAGCGATGGCCACAGGAAGAAACAGCTTTCAAAGGGGATTAGAAAAGATTAGAGGAGGGTAAGTCTATCCATGGCCACTAGCCGTGGTGACTGAGGGGGACCTCCACATTCAGAGGCAGTCAACCTCTGAGTCCCAGAGCCAGGAGGCAACCTCGAGGGAAGGCCTCGGCCTCTCTGCCCTGTTGTTGGCCCTCCAGAGGAACTGGTTGGCCACTGTGTGAGATAGGATGCTGGACTAGATGGACCACTGGTCTGATCCAGCAGGGCTCTTCTGATGTTCTTATGAAGGCCTCGGCCTCTATGCCCTGTTGTTGGCCATTCAGAGGAATTGGTTGGCCTCTGTGTGAGATAGGATGCTGGACTAGATGGACCACTGGTCTGATCCAGCAGGGCTCTTCTGATGTTCTTATGAAGGCCTCGGCCTCTATGCCCTGTTGTTGGCCATTCAGAGGAATTGGTTGGCCTCTGTGTGAGATAGGATGCTGGACTAGATGGACCACTGGTCTGATCCAGCAGGGCTCATCTTATGAAGGCCTCAGCCTTTTTGCCCTGCTGTTGGCCCTCCAGAGGAACTGGTTGGCCACTGTGTGAGATGGGATGCTGGACTAGAAGGATCACTGGCTCTTCTGATGTTCTTACCAAAACACCTTGGTCCAGCTGGGGGGGGGGGGGGTGGGGATGTTGTGTGTGTGTGTGTGTGTGTGTGCTTGCGTGGCTGGAAGTCATGGTGGCTCCTAGTGACCCCTAGTAGGCCTAGGACTTTTCAGAGAGGTGGCTTTGACATATGCCTGTCTCTGTGTCCCAGGAAGGTTCCCCATACCAACTCAATTTGGACTTGTGGGTCACCACGCCTATAAGATTGGAAACTGCCAGTCGAAACCAATCAAGATGCAAGCGTGTCCAGGCAGGCAGCCTGTGTCTGTGCCTCAACAATGCTCGTCTAGTTAATCCTAAAACAATGAAAGGCGGGATTCAAACGGTGTCCCCCCGCTGTTCTTCTGGCTCCGGGGACCAGCCCTCATTTCCAGCCAATTACACTTAATCCTGACCTGCGCCAGGGTTTTAATGACCTCTTGCAAAGGAGTCACTCATGATCCTCGAGGCGAACTTCGGCAAACGTACGAGAAACACGAGGGTGGAAATGCAACTGTGCTCGAGCGGCGCACTGGGGGACCACTCACGCACCACGGGAAGTTAATTAAATTAATTCGTTTGCAGCTAACCGAGAGCCTAATGAATTCCCCCACCGCGGTGGCTTCTGCTTATCCTCTGTCAGAGTTCCTACTCTGGGAGAATCCCACAACCACCTGCTCGCTCTAAGGATGTGCGGTTTCACTGTCTTCTTTGTAATGCGAGTGGCTGATAGAGCCAATTGCAACCGATGCAGATATGGAGCGAGAAAAAAAAAATCAGAGGCGGCTTCCTGTTGCAACCCTGTGAGAGGCACTGTTCTGGGCCCGCCTTCTCATCAGCCTCCCGAGGCGCCCTTAAATCCTGCTACCAATCAGCATCAGGTGCCATTCATTCAGTCAGTCACCCCCTGGATGCAGAAGGATGATCTGCCCCTCCCTGCAGAGAAGCTGCCCAGGGCATCTCTGTCTGAGTTCTACTCTGGGAGAATCCCACAATCACCTGCTCGCTCTAAGGATGTGCCGTTTCACTGTCTTCTTTGTCGTGGGAGTGGCTGACTGAGCCAATTGCAACCGATGCAGATATGGAGCAAGAAAAAAAATCAGAGGCGGCTTCCTGTTGCAACCCTGTGAGAGTCACTGTTCTGTGCCCTCCTTCTCCCCATCAGCCTGCTGAGGGGCACTTAAAATCCTGCTACCAATCAGCACCAGCTGCCATTCATTCATTCAGTCACTCCCTTGATGCAGCAGAACGATCGGCCCCCTCCCCCGCAGAGTGGCTTGCCCAGCGCATCTCTTTCTGAGTCCCCGTTTAGGGCTTGCGGCTTTGGAGCAGGAAGCAATCCCCCCCCGCCCCCGGCACCAGAACACAGAGTCACTACACTTACTGGGAAAGGTAGCGTCCAGAGGATTCGATGCCGGCCGCGTGCTTGTCGTTGCAGTTCACCATGCTCTGGATGAGGGCCAGGTCGGGCCGGATGTAGACGGCCTGAGAGACGGCGCGGGCCACCAGCTCCACCGCGTCCTGGACGTACTGCTCCAGGGAGGGCCTGTCCGCTTCCCCGTAGGCCAGCAGCCCCTGGGGCAGCCCCTCCGTCTGCAGCTCATCCACGTCCTGGGGCAGGCCCAGCACCCAGTGGAACTCCTGCGTCACCCCCAGCTCCTTGGCTGTCCGGAACACCAGCCGGGAGGCCCGAGCATCGCAGCCGAAAAGCACAGCCGGCCCGGGCAGCTCCCGGAACTCTTCCAGGTGCCGGCGGAGGTGGCGCGCCGCCTCGGGCTCCTCCAGGGGGCTCAGGTCGATCATGGCCGTCCGCTCGAGGTCGGCGCGGCTGGTCCAGAGGTCCAAGAAGGCCGAGGCGTCCCAGGCCCGGCAGAGGATCAGCGTGACCTCCTGCCAACGGTTGGAGCGGAAGACGTCGGCCAGCAGGTCCAGGAGGGTTTCAAAGTCGGCACTCTTCTCCAGACGCAGGTGGAACGGATTCTGGCGCGGGAAGGAGGAGGAGGAAGAGAAAGGAAACAGAGGTTAGGATGACCCACTATAGAGGGCAGCCTCCCCGGAGAGCCAGTTTGGTGTGGTGGCTAAGTGCGCAGACTCCAATATGGGAGAACCAGGTTTGATTCCCCACTCCTCCATATGCAGCTGCTGGTGTGACCTTGGGCCAGTCACAAGTTCTCTCAGAGCTGTTCTCTCAAGGGCAGTTTCTGTCAGAGCACTCTCAGCCCCACCTACCTCACAGGGTGTCTATTGTGGGGAGGGGAAGGGAAGGGAGACTGTAAGCTGCTCCGAGACTCCTTCGGGTAGTGAAGGGCAGGGTATAAATCCAATCTCACTGTCTTCTCTTTTCTTCATTTCCTTTGGGGCTGGGGTGTGTGTGTGTGTGTGTCTTAGCTCTGTTAGCATTATGCACCACGAGTTTTAGCTCTTTTAACATTATGCTCCACTAGGTGGTGAGACTTCTTTTTAAGGCAAGAGACGTGGTTTGCCATTGCCTGCCTCTGCGTCACGACCCTGGTATTCCTTGGAGGTTGCCCATCCAAATACTAGCCAGGGCCGACCCTGCTTAGCTTCCAAGAACTGACGATATCGGGCTAGCCTTGGCTATCCCCATATGGCCTATTTTACAGGGCAGTTGTAAGGATCTGAAAACAGGAGTTAGAAATGTTTGGAACTGTGGCGATTTCATGTTTATTTGTGTGTGTGTGTGTGTCTTTAAAAGTTTGGTTTGCTTGGCTGTGTGATAATCTAGAGTGCTTGAAACCGGCAAGTAATATGATTGGTGAGTGACAGAGAGGGGGAGGGGTTTTGGAATGGATGCTGTGTGGATGATTGGAATGTCTATCTGGAGTGACTGTTAGTGAGATGACAGTCGTTAAGTCAGTTAAGCTATGTAGGAGTTGAAGGAGACTCATCCCTGTGTGGGATAATTTGGGTCTGTGTAGTAAAAGAGTTAAGCAGTTTGTTCGTTTTAAGGTCTGAGAGAGAGAAGTCTTGTGTGCGTAATGAAAAGTTGAAACAAAAAGAAACAGTAACCGTATGTGGCCTAAGGAAAATATTGTTACAAAGTGACATGCCCAGATCCCTGTCAGTAAGAGGGAAAAATGTGTGAAATATCAAATAAATCTACTTTTATTTAAGATACCAGTTCTTAAAGAAATTCTTCCCAGGAAACACATAGTTCCTCGAAAGCCTAAAATCTCGATCCACCTACCCTGTGATAGGAATATTATAGGAAAAGGTTTGGAAAGCCTTATAAAATTTCCTGGTGGCAGCCGGATACCCAAAGTAAAATAAAATAAAAGGAACACTTTTAAAGTAAAACCAGACCTCCCCAGTTAAGGGGTCGTCACAGGAACACTTAAAGGTAAACGACCCCGTCTTTTTTCTTCCCCAACTGGTCAAAATTATTTATTTACTTTATTTATTTACTTTATCTACGCCCCACTTTTCTCTATAATGGGGACCCAAAAACCCACATTCAAATCCCTGCTCCGTCATGGCACAGCTTGGGCCAGTCTCATGCTCTCAGCAAAACCTCCCTCACGGGGTCATTGCCAGGATAAAATGGAGGCAAAGAGGACAACGTTTGAGTCCCCTTTGGGAAGGAAGTGTCGAACTCGGGCCTCGTTTTGCCATATGTTTCTTAACTGTCTGTCTTTGGCATCTGTAAGCTCACTGCCTTGTTTCATTCTGGCTGGGAACTGGGGGAGGGGGGAGTGTGTGAATGCATGGGTGGAGCAGTGTTCCCTCTAAGCTGAATTAGTGTGCGTTAGATCACCGTTTTTTAGCCTCCAGCTCACACATTTTTGTCTGAGCTCAGGAAGGATGGCTCCAGAGCAAACTAATTGATGCAGCAGCCAAACTGCTTGCTCACAACTTTAATGCCACTAACTCACAAAGTAGAAGTTTTGCTCACAAGCAATGCTCCCTCTGAGCTGCGGAAGAAGAGGAAGAGATTGGATTTATACCCCGCCCTTCACTATCCGAAGGTGTCTCAGAGCGGCTTACAAACGCCTTTCCCTCCCCCTCCCCACAACAGACACCTTGTGAGGCAGGTGGGGCTGAGAGAGTTCTTGACAGAAACTGCTCTTTTTCAAGAACAGCTCTTATCAAAACTGCGGCTTGCCCAAGGTCATCCAGCAGGTGCAAGTGGAGGAGTGGGGAATCAAACCTGGTTCTCCCAGATTAGAGTCCGCGCACTTAACCACTACACCAAACTGGCTCTGTAAGAAAGAATAAACCAAGTTTATTCTGGGCAAAATGTGCATGCACACAAAAGTTTATATCCAGAATTAAACTTGGTTGGTCTTAAAGGTTCCACTGAATCTTTAGAAGCACAGAATCATAGAGTTGGAAGGGATTTCCAGGGTCATCTAGTCTAACCCCTGCACAATGCAGGACAGTCACAAAAACCTCCCCCCCACACACACACCCAGTGACTGCTATTCCACACCCAGAAGATGATAAAAAAACATCCAGGATCTCCTGCCAAACTGGCCTGGAGAACAATTGCTTCCTGACCCCAAAGTGGTAATCGGCATTTCCCTGGGCGTGTAAGAAAGGGCCACAAGAACTAAGCCCTGAGGCAACCCTTCCTGCCCTCCCTCTCGTGATCTGACCAAGTTCACAGAATCCGCATTTCTGACAGGTGGCCATCTAGCCTCTGCTTAAAACCTCCAAAGAAGGAGAGAGCCCACCACCTCCTGAGGAAGCCTGTTCCACAGAGAACCGCTCTGTCAGGAAGTTCTTCCTAATGTTTAGCCGAAAACACTTCTGATTTAACTTCAACCCGTTGGTTCAGGTCGGACCTTCTGGGGCAACAGAAAACAACTACGCCCCATCCTCTGGATGACAGCCCTTCAAGGACTTGAAGATAGTTTTCATGTCACCTCTCAGCCGTCTCCTTTCTAGGCTAAACCTACCCAGCTCCTATAACCTTTCCTCATAGGACTTGGTCTTTGTTCTATTGCTTAAGACCGTCATGGCTACCCACCTGAGATTATCTTAAATAGTTTACTTCCCTGCCTCAGACCTCTCCCTACCCCCGAAAAGGCTCACTTTCAACTAACTTTCCTCTCTCGTCTCCACGGTAAAGCAATCCCACTGCTTACACCACTGTTCCCCATTCCCCACTTCCCTGAGTGGTGAAAAATTAAAGGTCAGTGAAGCTGCCTTATACTGAATCAGGTACAAAGCACAAAAAACCGCTTGCTAAAGATAAACAAAAATGTCTAAAAAGAATATTTAATGCAGAGTTCAATAATACAGTCATGTAAACAAAGGAGCTGCGGTGGCTCAAGTGGTTAAGACGCTGAACTGCAGGATGTGGAAGGTCGGTAGTTCAGCAGTTCGAGACCCGAGTGCCGCATGACGGAGTGAGCTCCCGTTTCTAGTTCCAGCTCCCGCCAACCTAGCAGTTCGAAAGCAAGAAATTGCAAGTAGATAAATAGGTACCACTTCGGTGCGCCTTGGTGTTTAGTCATGCCGGCCACATGACCACGGAAATGTCTTCGGACAGCGCTGGCTCTTCGGCTTGGAAACGGAGATGAGCACCGTAACCCTAGAGTCAGATTCGACTGGCTTTCGAGCAAGGGAACCTTTACCTTTACTAACCATAGAAAGCCAAGGTGTTCTTGCAAGAAACAACAGTAATACAGAAAAATAGAAAAATAAAGTCCCCAAAATTTCAGTCTGTCTTACTCTTGTTGCATTGTAATTCCATAGTCCACTCCTATTGTATTGTTATTCCATATCCTCATTTGTGCATGTCAAATTTGTATTTAGTCCCACTGTAGCCTATTGGTTTTGAAGAAGAATTATTCGAAACGCAGCAGCTTGCATCTGGATTACGTGTCTCTATGGTTTATGGATTTCAAGATTGTTTGGATGTTCCAGGAACTATATGAGTCCACTCTATGATGAACGTATGTCAAGTTGGACTATGGAATTACAATACAACAGGAGTGAGACACACTGAAATTTTGGGGACTCTATTTTTCTATATTACTGTTGTTTCTTGCAAGAACACCTTGGCCTTATATGGTTACATGACTGTATTATTGAACTCGGCATTAAATATTATTTTTAGACATTTTTGTTGATCTTTTGCCCGTGGTTTTTTGTGCCTTCTACCATTTCATGTATGCTGGTCCCCCTTCTTTTTCGGTTTTCTTAGACTGAATCAGACCATCAGCCAACCAAGGTCAGTATTGTCTACTCAGACTGGCAGCGGCTCTCCAGGGTCTCGGAACAAGGCCTTTCACATCACCTGCTACACGATCCTTTTAGCGGAAGATGCTGGGGATTGAACCTGGGACCTTCTGTATGCCAAGCAGAGGCTCTGCCACTGAGTCTCAGCCCTGTCCCCAGGATGCCCGGGGTTGGCTGACTCTGGATGAGAGCGCACAGGCATTTTTATCATAGCTGCACAATGCTCAAACGGGCGAGCAGCAGCCTTAGCAGAGGGAGCAGATCTAACCCCCTCACCAGACACAGAGAGACAGAGAGAGACAGAGAAAGAGACTATGTACCGGCTCTCCCTCCGTGTCCCTCTTTGTCGCATGTTAAATACCATCAAGCCAGGATTTATGGCGACCCTGTGAATCAATGACCTCAAAAAGATCCTATCGTGAACAGCCTTGCTCAGGGCTTTCAAGTGGAGGGCCATGGCTTCCAGTTTGGTGTAGTGGTTAGGAGCGCAGACTTTAATCTGGGAGAACCGGGTTTGATTCCCCGCTCCTCCACGTGCAGCGGCTGGTGCGACCTTGGCTCAGTCACAAGTTCTCTCAGAGCTGCTCTCTCAAGGGTAGTCCTTGGGAGACCTCTCTCTGCCCCATATACCTCACAGGGTGTCAACATGTTGTGGGGAAAGGAGACTGTAAGGAACTCTGAGACTCCGAGTGAAGGGTGGGGTATACATCCAATCTCCTCCTCCTCTTCTTCTTCTGCTTCCTTGACTGAGCCCCTCCATCTACTGTCGGGTTTTCCGCTTTTCCTGATAAGGCCCCCCAAAAAAACCTGTGCAGAAGGATGCTAAGAAAAGAACAGAACAATTTACTAATGAGCAACAACAATATAACGGGTAGTAATTCAACCTAGCAGTTCGAAAGCAAGAAATTGCAAGTAGATAAATAGGTACCCCTTTGGTGGGAAGGTAACAGCGTTCCGTGCACCTTGGTGTTTAGTCATGCCAGCCACATGACCACGGACACATCTTCAGACAGCGCTAGCTCTTCGGCTTTGAAACGGAGATGAGCACCGCAACCCTAGAGTCGGATTCGAATGGCTTTCGAGCAAGGGAACCTTTACCTTTACCTAATTCAACTAAGAATACTACATATGCAGTGTTTACAAAAACCCCACAGGTGAGTCCACTATTTTTCCAGGTAAGTTTTCAACAATCCAACAGGTAAATCTGCAGTATTATTAATCCAACAGGTAAGTCTACAATGGATGACAAAGACTCCGGATTTCAGAACTTCGTTCCGAACAGTCTTCCTCAGTAGACGCTGATTGAAGAACTCTTTAAGGACTCATCAGATGTTTCCAAGGTAAACCTCAGCAAAACGGCTTTCCAATTTGTAACGAAAAATAATAATAGGGCAGCCAGTCAATATTCATAGGGGGGAATCTCCAAAGTCTTATGTTGCTGGTATGTTCTTTTCTTTTCTTAGCGTCCTTCTGCACAGGTTTGGGGGGTTTTTTTGGTCTTATCATGTTTACTGTGTAATTGCTGATGGTTGACTACTTCCGCTTTTCCTGACACCCTCCACGTTCCCTAGCAAGATTGTCTTTTCCAGTGACTCTCTCACAACGAGACCAAAGTCGGACGGCATGCCTTTCCCCCGCTGTTCATTCCCCTTTCATCTAAATCTAATCCACCTTTCCTTGTGAGTTGTTTCGCACACAGATTGGACGGGGAGATAACATACATCTCTGTCAGACGCCTTTGCCAGCGAGAAACTCTTCTGCGTCTCCGTATTCTGTCCTTAACAGCAGAGCCTCTCGTCGAGAGAACAGGTCGTGCATCAGAACAACCGGATGCTGCCGAGCACAACATTTCTTTCGAAACATGCCAGGGCTTTCTTCTGCGTTCCGATGCTGAGGGGTCTCATTCAGAAAGACGCCCAAGGTCTCCTGGGAGCCATTAGCCCCTATTAGCTAAATGGCCAGCGGTCATCCCCAACTATTAGGAAGCGATTCAACCTGTAACGGAATGGTCAGCCACCCATATGAAGAAAGGGTGAAATGGCTCCTGGCTGTACCAACCAAGGGACTCCTCTAACCTCATTCCTCTTATCTGTAGACCCTCTTGGTATGGGGGTGGGTGGGGACCAATGCTCCCTCTAAGCTGTGGCGTCCTGTGAGCAAAAATTCTACTTTGTGAGCTACTGGCATTAGAATTGTGAGCCAGCAATTTGGCTACTGCACAAATTAGCTTGCTCCAATGTTCCCTGTAAGCTGTGGAGTCTTGTGAGCAAAAATTCTGCTTTGTGAGCTCCTGGCATTAAAGTTGTGAGCAAGCAATTTGGCTGCTGCATCAATTAGTTTGCTCTGGAGCCCTCCTTCCTGAGCTAAGACAAAAATGTGTGAGCCGGAGGCTAAAAAACTGTGAACTAGCTCACACTAACTCAGCTGAGAGGGAACACTGGTGAGGACTACGGTGGCCACTGGCAGGGGATGGGAGGTAGGGTTGCCAGCCCCAGGTTGGGAAACTCCTGGAGATTTGGGGATGGAGCCTGGGGAAGGCAGGGACCTCATTACGGTACAATGCCGTAGAGCCCACCCTCCAAAGCCTCCATTTTCTGCAGGGGGGCTGATCTCGGTCGTCTGGAGATGAGCTGTAATTCCAGGGAATCCCCAGGTCCCACCTGGAGGGTGGCATCCCTAGGGGCAACTGATGTTCCAGGGGGACTTTGCTAACGTGCTGCTTCTCCTCCGTGCGAGGTCACACAGCCCAATCTGACTCCTCCTTCCCTCTTTCTGCATTGAGCATCCCAGCTTAAGGACCTTCAATATTTTGGTGAGTCTTAAGAAACGATATAGGAGAACTTTCAGTTTTGAAAGATACCTGCCCGACCCTATCATTGCCCTTTGTCTCTGTCCCAATCAGCTTCTCTGGAGGAGGAGGAGGGAGAGGAGGGGGGGGGAAGAAGAAGAAGAAGAAGAAGAAGAAGAAGAAGAAGAAGAAGAAGAAGAAGAAGAAGAAGAAGAAGAAGAAGAAGAAGAAGAAGAAGAAGAAGAAGAAGAAATCCTCTCCCTCCCCCTCCCCACAACAGACACCCTGTGAGGTAGGTGGGGCTGAGAGAGCTCTTGACAGAAACTGCTCTTTTTCCATAACAGCTGTGTCAGAACTATGGCTTGCCCAAGAAGAAGAGAAGAGATTGGATTTATACCCCCGCCTTCACTACCCAAAGGAGTCTCAGAGCGGCTTACAAACTCCTTTATAAGAACATAAGAGATGCCAATGTTGGATCAGGCCAGTGGCCCATCCAGTCCAACACTCTGTGTCACACAGTGGCCAAAAATACTAGGTGCCATCAAGAGGTCCAGCAGTGGGGCCAGGACATTAGAAGCCCTCCCACTGTTGACCCCCCCCCCCAAGCACCAGGAAGACAGAGCATCACTTGCCCCAGAGCCCCTATCTATAACTTGTGGCTAATAGCCACTGATGGACCTCTGCTCCATATGCTTTCCCTTCCCCTCCCCACAACAGACACCCTGTGAGGTAGGTGGGGCTGAGAGAGCTCTAACAGAAATGGCTCTTTTTTAAGGACAGCTCTTATCAGAACTATGGCTTGCCCACGGTCATCCATCCAGGTGCGAGTGGAGGAGTGGGGAATCAAACCCGGTTCTCCCAGATTAGAGTCCGCGCACTTAACCACGACACCAAACTGGCTGAAGAAGAAAAGGAGGAGGAGGAAGAGGAGATTGGATTTACAGCCTGCCCTTCACTCAGTCTCAGAGCAGCTTCCAATCTCCTCTGCCTTCCCCTCCCCACAACAGGCACCCTCTGAGGTAGGTGGGGCCGAGAGAGCTCTTCCAGAACTGTCCTTGAGAGAAACAGCTCTGACAGAACTATGGCGCGCCACACTTCTCGTTAACCAGTTAACCTTTTCTTACTTGTGACTGAGTGGATGACTGAGAGAGAAGAAGAGAGAGGAGACTGGATTTATACCCCACCCTTCACCCGGAGTCCCAGAGCAGCTTACAATCTCCTCTACCGCTCCCCACAGCAGACACCTTGTGAGGTAGGTGGAGCGGAGAGAGCTCTGAGAGAACAGCTCTGAGAGAACTGTGACTGACCCTAAGTCACCCAGCTGGATGCATGTGGAGGAGTGGGGAATCTTAACCACTACACCAAACATCAAGATATTTCTTGCCTTTAGTACCGCTTCACATTTTCCAGCACCAAGCCCCGGCATTATAAACTGATCCAAAGGCTCTGCCTTAGTGCACCCAGGCTAAAATTACACTTGTTCAATTGACACATTTATGCTCAGAGGCACTCTTGGTTCCTGGGCTGAGCCACACACAGGTTGCAGCACCCCCCTCTCACAATTATTGTGATGCAGCAATCAGAGTGTTAGATTAGGACTGCGGAGACCTGGGTTTGAATCCCTGCTTGGCTGTGAAGCTCACTCGATGAAGCCAGTCACCCTTTCCTTCACTCAGCCTAACCTACCTCGCAGGATTGTTGTAGAAACAAAAATGGAGGGAAGCTGAGATAGTGTGAAAGAGCTAGGCCTCATGGCTACCCAGTGGGGAGCCCCCAAACAGGGATGTGGATTCCGCTCCCAACCTGTTCGTCTCAAAGGAGACGCAGAAAAGAAGACTGTGGAAAGCGCCACACTCAGCCAAATGGAGAAGAAGAAGAAGAAGAAGAAGAAGAAGAAGAAGAAGAAGAAGAAGAAGAGATTGGATTTATACCCCACCCTTCACTTGGAGTCTCAGAGTGGCTTACAAACTCCTTTCTCGTCCCCTCCCCACAACAGACACCCTGTGAGGTGGGTGGGGCTGAGAGAACTCTGACACAAACTGCTCTTTTTCAAGGACCGCTGTGCCAGAGCTTGTGACTGACCCAAGGTCACATCAGCAGGTGCAAGTGGAGGAGTGGGGAATCAAACCCGGTTCTCCCAGATTAGAGTCTGCACACTTAACCACCACACCAAACTGGCTCTATGATGGAGAGGAAATCCATCAGCCTCGTGAAGAAACACACACAGATACGATATATCTCTGGCCAGTTTCTTTATACCCTCCACGAATCTGACGAAGAGAGCTGTGTTTCTTGAAAGTTTATGCCACAATAAAGTTTGTTAGTCTTAAGCCCCGGTCACACGGGCCAGATAACGGAGGGGGGAGGCGTGGCTGTTCGCCCCAGAGCAAAATAAAGCGCGGTAGCCCGATCACACGGTCCCCCGAGTCTCCGTGCTTCGGCCGTTAGCTGGCAATCACACGGCGATGCTGCAGCACGGCAAAGAAGCGGGCAATCACACAAGCGTTTCACGTTTGTGCGCATGCACAGTTCCGCGGAGCAGCACGGCTTTCCGTTTCGTGTTTGTGCGCATACGCTTATGAAGAACATCCGCTTTGCAACAGGACGTGGACGGGCGCCAGATGCCACGGGATACTAGCGCTCCTGCGATCAGACGCCTGCCCGTGCCGTGCATTTTCCAAATACTAGTGCGCTTTCCTTGGTACTTTTTAACTCCACATCTTTGGCGGGACGCCACGGGTTGGCCACGGGTGCGCTACGCTTCCCAGACGTTGCGGTGTGATCGCGTCCCGAAAATCCGCCCAACATTCGTGCCTTTCACACTGCAAAATCTCCATGTGACCGGGGCCTTAAAGGTGCTACTGGGCTCTTTACTGTTTTGCAGCAACGAACATGGCCAACGCCTCTGGATCCTCGAGAAAAGATGGCAGTTTCAGGCAGCTGTCTTAGCCCTAACCTTTATAGCCCAGTCTCGCCAGATCTCGGAAGCTAAGCAGGGTCAGCCCCGGTTAGTACTTGGATGGGAGACCAGGAAGGTGACAAAGCACCCCTGAATGTCTCTTGCCTTAAAAACCCCACTGGCTGTCAGACTTGGGCATTCAGCAAGAGGCAAACGGCTGGCACCTGATGATGTATTCTGTTTATGTCCTGTATCCCTTCCCCATGATTTACCTGCTGCAGTCTGCTTGCGTTCTGTATCCCTTTTCCTTATCGCTGCCCTCACCTGCCATTGCATTCCGGGGGGGGGGAGACTTGCTTGGTAATCTTCCAAAGAGGCCCCAAAGACATTGTTCTCACGCGGAATGTCCTTGGAGTAAAGTCTGTGCCTGGCTAGATAGTGTTTGTATATCTTTCAGGACCACTGTGGTAATGCTCAGGGGTCATTTAGCAGAAAAAGAGGTGCAGGAGCTCATTAGCATAACTTATTTGCATATGCCACACCCTCTGACATCACCGGAAGTGTGCCAGAAGGCAACACCCACCGCTCAGGCTCCACCGGACTGTTTTGGATTGCTAGCTATTGGGGGGGGGGGGGAAGTGGGCGCATCTGGCGTAGGAGGGAGAGCTTGTACCTGAATAAAACTTGGTCTTAAAGGTGCCACTGGACTGTTTTGGGCTGGGGGGGGTGGCTCGGCAACTTACCTGTCTGCTTCTTGCTCTGACTGAGGGCTTCTGGGAGAAGGGAGTGGGGCTTGTTGCATGTGCCCGCCCCCTGGGCTCTTTATTGCCGGAGCTACGCTCCTGTGCGCTCCTGCAGGAAAGGACCCCTGGTAACACTGACATTGAATTTGGAATTTGGGGTTGTAAGTATACCTCGCCTTTCCCGACTTGCAAACCAGTCCTAACAAAGAGTTTGAACCCACAGCATCTCTTATCGCTAAATAAAACATTCACTAAAGAAAGTGCGTGTGGAGAGTGATTTGACTGGGAACCCAACAGTGGCCCTCAGTCGGCTGCGACTTTATGGGGGGGGGGGAGCTGTGTTAAGTCCGTAGCAGCGGGACGAAGTTCGAGTCCCCTCGCATGTCTTAGAACAAATGTAGAGTCCAAGTGGCGCCTCTAAGACCAACAGAGGTTTATTCAAGGTATGAGCTTTCGTGTGCAGGCATACTTTTTTTCAAGTACATTAGAATGTAAGATAGAGTTCAGACTTATAGACATGCTGAGCAGCAAATTAACATGTTAACAGGGTGAAGATGTTTTAAAATACCCGAAGGCAAAACTAAGTAACAAGCCAAGGTTATAAGGGCACCAGTAGTTTTGATTTAATTAAGGGGGGACGGGAAGGACAGCAAAGCAATAAATATGTCAAAATAGGGAATCTGCTCCGAGATACAATCTTTCTGGGTATGGATACTGGAGGAAGCCAACAAAATAACAGGTCAAAACATCCCACTAGAACCGGCTATTCTACTACTAAACTCAACAATCACAAATGATAATCAAGAAATACATATATCGGATCTCACTTCTACATTATTGGCTATGGCAAGACTGACTATAGCGGCCTCATGGAAATCTCCCAAACCTCCTACCATTCAGAATTGGTGAAATAAATGTTGGGATCATTTTATAATGGACAAGATTGCAGATAAACACGACGGGCAAAGAAATAGTCACACATGATCTCATACCAAATTTGTGCGCAAGTGGTTTCCTCTGATCACGTATTTTGTGGGAAATGAACTGATACCCTCAAACCCTAACTATTTAGAACGGATACATTTCGGATTCACAGGTTTTTTTTGTCTGAGCTTTCATCATACAAATCTTAGATATGAAAAGTAGATTAGACTAAGTATTAGGCCTAGTAAGTGCAATATATAGATACTAAGTTGAGATTGATTGAAAACACAATATACTTTATCTTTCAGTATGCATATTTGTATTGTTATAATTATTTTAAATAAAAATTTGAAAACTAAAAAAAGAAAGAAAGAAAAGAACGCCGCCTTGTGCGGCAAGGCGGGATATAAATCGAAATACAATAACAACAACAACAATAATAATAGTTTTCATTCAATTATGTAAAAAAGGAGATAAATGTGTAAAGGCGTCTTTTTCTCATTGTGCCACCAGACTCTAAATTCGTTCTGCTGCTTCAGACCAACGCAGCTGACCACCTGGAACTTTCAGCGTGTCTTAAAGGTAAAGGTTCCCTTGCTCGAAAGCCAGTCGAGTCGAACTTTAGGGTTGTGGTGCTCATCTCCATTTCAAAGTCGAGGAGCCAGCACTGTCCGAAGACGTTTCAGTGGTCATGTGGCCAGCATGACTAAACACCAAGGCGAACGGAACGCTGTTACCTTCCCACCGAAGGGGTACCTATTTATCTACTTGCAATTTCTTGCTTTTGAACTGCTAGGTTGGCAGGAGCAGCATGTCTTAGGGACCAAGAAAATTTCCCAGGGTTCTCAGCTTCCATCAATCAAAGCTCTCTTTGGTCAGATAACCAAGATAGCTGACGAAATTAGCTTTGAGTCTCAAAAGCTGACACCCCGGGAAGAAAACTGTTAAGGTGCAACTGGCCAGAGCAGGAGGTGGTTGTCCACCAGAGGGCAGCAGAGGCCTGTGGCAAAGCAGGAGACCTGATCCTTCGCAACGAAGGGGGAAGTCTCTACTCCCAAATCTCCCCCCACCCCCGGGTTTCCTAACCCAAAGGTGGCAACCCAAAGTCACCCAGGCTGGTCATGTCCATGACATCTGGACCCCTATCTTGGAGCTGTTACAAACATAAACTGGGGGGAAAGCCCCCTTGATTTAAGGGGGAGCACCTCTGACTATAGGGGCTATGGTAGCTCAAGTGGTTAAGACGCTGAACTGCAGACCGGAAGGTCGGTAGTTCAGCAGTTCTAGACCCGAGTGCCACATGACGGACTGAGCTCCCGTCTCTAGTCCCAGCTCCTGCCAACCTAGCAGTTCGAAAGCAAGAAATTGAAAGTAGATAAATAGGTACCACTTCGGTGGGAAGGTAACAGCGTTCCGTGCGCCTCGGTGTCTAGTCATGCCGGCCACGTGACCACGGAGAAGTCTTCAGACAGCGCTGGCTCTTCGACTTGGAAACGGAGATGAGCACCACATCCCTAGAGTCGCATTCGACTGGCTTTTGAGCAAAGGAAACCTTTACCTTTTAGCTCTCACTATGCTGTGACACTCCTGCCAACCTAGCCGTTCGAAAGCAAGAAACTGCAAGTAGATAAATAGGTACCACTTCGGTGGGAAGGTAACAGCGTTCCGTGCTCCTTGGTGTTTAGTCAAGCCGGCCACACGACACGGAAACGTCTTCGGACAGCGCTGGCTCCTCGGCTTTGAAACGGAGATGAGCACCACAACCCTAGAGTCGGACTCGACTGGCTTTCGAGCAAGGGAACCTTTACCTTTTATGCTGTGACAACTTCGCCCACGTCGGCAGGGGCTTCTACCGGCGCCAACCTGCAAATGGGCAAGATCAGCCACTGCCCGTATGTGTGATTCCTCCACTGTGGCTCCTGCCTTGCGGAACAGCCTGTCCGGGGAGACCAGGAAGGCCCCAACAATCCTGGCTTTCCACAGACTATGCAAAACTTGGAACTATTCAAGGGGGCTCTTCAGCGCAGGTAATAAAACTGCACTGTACAAAACGGTTTACAAACTTGCTGGGGGGAAATGAGTCTATACTGCTGCGTTTAGCTTATTGTAAGTAGGCGCCGATTGTGTGATTTCGGTTCCGCTTAATGCGTCCTGTTAAGACTTATTTGCTATGCATCAGTTCTTTCTGGGGGTTTCCAGGCTTCTAAAATCCTAATGCCTTGGTTATTGAGTGCCCCATTCTGTTGACTGTACTGACTTGCTCTGCGCAATCCACTCTGATTCCCTGTGAGAAACACAGATTAAAAATAACATAAATAAATCATTTCCAGACTTGCAAGCTTGCTGATATTTTAAAACAGCAGCACGGCAGCGGGAGGAGAAGGAAGAAGAATTGGTTTTTATACCCCGTCCTTCATTCTGAGTCTCCGAGCGGCTAACAATCTCCTTCCTCTCCTCACAACAGACACCCTGTGAGGTAGGCGGGGCTGAGGGAGCTCTTTTGAGGACTGTTTTTGAGAGAACAGCTCTGAGAGAACTTGTGACTGACCCGAGGCCACCCAGCTGGCTGCATGTGGCGGAGGAGTGGGGAATCGAACCCGGGTTCCCCAGATCAGAGTCCACCGCTCTTAACCACGACACTAAACTGGCTATGTTAACAACCACATCAGGGTATGTTCCGCTTTGCCCCCAAAACCAACCAATGAGTGGGGAAATGTAGCTTGTGCCCCACAGAGTCTGCACGCTGAATCTGGCTGGAAAGGGCTCAACAGAAATTGGGGTCTGGTTTGGGCTGCAGGCCCACTCCAGATTCAAAACCCCCTCATTGAGAACTAAGGGGGTCATGATGACAGCGAAATTGGGGGGGGGCAGGTCTCGGCCTGAGAACTTCAGACGGAGCGAGGACTGCCGGAACCGGGGTGGGGGCAATGCCCCCTCTAAGCTGTGGAGTCTTGTCTGTTGGGCGAGAGGCGCTAAATCAATTAGACTCCAGAGGCGCCAACAATTTCACCAAATTGTCTCTGATTACCCTCTAAGCCAGCGCGGCTCAAAATCCCTTTTCGGAAGAGAGCGCAGGGAAAAAAAAACATCTGGCAGTTCTGTGTACCGACTCGGGAGATCCATTTAAGATGCGGCACGAGGAACAGAGCCCATCGGGCCCGGTTCTGCATTTCGCTTCACAGACTGTCTCTATGGGGGTGGGGTGGGGCTGAGCCACTCAAGAGAAGAGCGTAGGGATGCCAGCCTCCAGGTGGGACCTGGGGATCCACTGGAATAACAGCTCCTCTCCAGACGACAGAGATCAGCTCCCCTGGAGAAAATGGCTGCTTTGCGGCATGGACTCTATGGCACTCTACCCCTCTGAGGTCCCTGCCCTCCCCAGGCTCCACCCTCAAATCTCCAGGCATTCCCCAGCCTGGATTTGGCAACCGTACCCCCCATCCCCTGTGGGTGGGGGAGGGGGACCTGGCAACCCTAAGAAGAGGGGACCTAGGAGATTCCGGGGGGGGGGTGTTTCCTCAGGACTATGGGGGGTTGCCAACTCCAGGTTGGAAAATATCTGGAAATTTGGGGTGCAGCCTAAGGAGGGCAGATTTTGGGGAGGGGAGGGACCTCAGCAGAGCATAAAGCCATGAAGTTCACACTCCAAAGCAGCCATTTTTTCCAAGGTGGTTCGGAGCGCGGACTCTAATCTGGGAGGACCGGGTTTGATTCCCCACTTCTCCACATGCAGCTGCTGGTGTGACCTTGGGTCAGAGTTGTTCCCTCAAGGACAGTTCTAGAAAGAGCTCTCTCAGCCCCACCTGCCTCCCAGGGTGTCTGTTGTGGGGAGGGGAAGGGAAAGGAGTTTGTAAGCCGCTCTGAGACTCCTTTGGGTAGCGAAGGCCGGGGTATAAATCCAATCTCTTCTTCTTCTTTTACCTCACAGGGTGTCTGTTGTGGGGAGGGGGAGGGAAAGGAGTTTGTAAGCCGCTCTGAGACTCCCTTGGGTAGTGAAGGCCGGGGTATAAATCCAATCTCTTCTTCTTCTTTTACCTCACAGGGTGTCTGTTGTGGGGAGGGGAAGGGAAAGGATTTTGTAAGCCGCTCTGAGACTCCTTTGGGTAGCGAAGGCCGGGGTATAAATCCAATCTCTTCTTCTTCATCATCATCTTCTTCTTCTTATGTTATATATACTCCTCCTTTCTCACACTCAGGGCAGATTAAATACACGGAGTGTGGGCGCCTTCACGCATGCTAAATAACGCAGTTTCGATCCATATCAGCAACCATTTGCAAGCGGGTTTTGCCATTTCACACACCAAAATCTTGTTGTAAACTGCATCAAAAGTGGACTGAAAGTGTGTGATTTAGCATGTGTGAAAGCGTCCACAGCATCAGGACAATCGACAAAATGGGACCTCCAATAACGAATGCATCTGGAACCACCGGAAAGAACTGAAGCAGGACATAACTATGCAGGTAACACAGCAAGCGGTACAGAAATCACATCAACAGAATCCTACCTACAATAAGCTAAGCACAGCAGAACAGACCACAGTCCCTAATCCTGAAAACCGTTTTATACAGTGCAATCCCATCAGAGAACATAACATAAGAACATGAGAGAAGCCAATGTTGGATCAGGTGCCAACAGGAGGTCCAGCAGTGGGGCCAGGACACCAGAAGCCCTCCCACTGTTGCCCCCCCCCCCAAGCACCAAGAGGGAAAGGAGTTTGTAAGCCGCTCTGAGACTCCCTTGGGTAGTGAAGAGCAGGGTATAAATCCAATCTCTTCTTCTTCTTTTACCTCACAGGGTGTCTGTTGTGGGGAGGGGGAGGGAAAGGAGTTTGTAAGCCGCTCTGAGACTCCTTTGGGTAGTGAAGGGCGGGGTATAAATCCAATCTCTTCTTCTTCTTCTTTTACCTCACAGGGTGTCTGTTGTGGGGAGGGGAAGGGAAAGGAGTTTGTAAGCCGCTCTGAGACTCCTTTGGGTAGTGAAGGGCAGGGTATAAATCCAATCTCTTCTTCTTCTTCTTTTACCTCACAGGGTGTCTGTTGTGGGGAGGGGAAGGGAAAGGAGTTTGTAAGACGCTCTGAGACTCCTTTGGGTAGTGAAGGGTGGGGTATAAATTCCTGAGGAGATTTCCTGTTTCCTGAAACAATCCATATGCAAAAGAAACTCCTCAGGAAAGCTCGTCCATTAGCATGACACAGCCTGGGGAACTCCTGCAAGATAATGACTCAGCCCTACCCCACCTTCCTGAGTAGATATAAATCACCTGCCTACCATTTTTCTTCTCACCTTGACCCAGAGAGTACTCCGTCTTTCTGTGTTACACCTCTGAGGAGGCCAGTCACAGCTACTGGAGAAATGTCACGTCCTACAATACCAAGACCTCGGCCAGACAACCCGGAAAATCTACAACAGCTATTGAACTCCGGCTTGTGAAAGCTTTCGACAACATAATGTCGTACAGCCCACCCTCCAAAGCAGCCATTTTCTCTGGCGGTACAGATCTTGGCCATCTGGAGATCAACTATAATAGCGGGAGATCTCCAGATACTACCTGAAGGTTGGCAACAGTTAAGACTTCCTTGGTGGCCTTCCCATCCAAACGCTGACCAGGGTTGACCCCGATTAGCTTCCGAGACACAATGAATCAGGCTAGCAGCCTGGGCCACCCAGGTCAAGGAACAAAAATCACATAAATAAAATGAAGTCTATGCGGGGAGGGGCAACTGCAGGAAGGCAGGCTTTCTCAGTTTGATTGCTGAGCTCTGAACCCCAGCCAAAAGCAGAAGCCCCTTCCGAATCCAAGACTGCAAAACCAGTCCCCGAGACAGGCCCGTGCCAGGGTTCCCAACTCTACGATGGGAAATTCCTTGAGATTTGGGGTTGGAGCCTACGAAGGGCAGGATTTGAACAGGAGGTATTTCTTGTGAGGTGAGAGCCAGTTTGGTGTAGTGGTTAAGTGCGCGGACTCTAAGCTGGGAGAACCCGGTTTGATTCCCCACTCCTCCACTTTCACCTGCTGGATGACCTTGGGCAAGCCGTAGTTCTGATAAGAGCTGTTCTTGAAAAAGAGCAGTTTCTGTCAGAGCTCTCTCAGCCCCACCTCCCTCACAGGGTGTCTGTTGTGGGGAGGGGGAGGGAAAAGGAGATTGTAAGCCGCTCTGAGACACCTTTGGGTAGTGAAGGGCAGGATATAAATCCAATCTCTTCTCTTGAAAACAGATCAGCCAATATCATAATGCCCCTATATAAATCAATGGTGCGACCTCATTTGGAATACTGTGTGCAATTCTGGTCACCACACCTTAAAAAGGATATTATAGCTTTGGAAAAAGGGCAGAGAAGGGCAACTCGAATGATAAAAGGGTTGGAACACTTTCCCTGTGAGGAAAGGTTAAGGCGCTTAGGGCTCTTTAGCTTGGAGAAACGACGACTGAGGGGTGACATGATTGAGGTTTATAAGATTATGCATGGGAAAGAGCAGGTAGAGAAAGAGGTACTTTTCTCCCTTTCTCACAATACAAGAACTCGTGGGCACTCCATGAAACTGCAGAGCGGTCGGGTTAGAACGGATAAAATGAAGTACTTCTTCACCCGAAGTGTGATGAACACATGGAATTCACTGCCACAGGAAGTGGTGGCGGCTACAAGCATGGACGGCTTCAAAAGGGAATTAGATAGGCATATGGAGCAGAGGTCCATCAGTGGCTATTAGCCACAAGGTCTAGATAGGGGCTCTGGGGCAAGTGATGCTCTGTCTTCTTGGTGCTTGGGGGGGTCAACAGTGGGAGGGCTTCTAATGTCCTGGCCCCACTGGTGGACCTCCTGATGGCACCTGGTATTTCTGGCCACTGTGTGACACAGAGTGTTGGACTGGATGGGCCTTTGGCCTGATCCAACATTGGCTTCTCTTATGTTCTTATGTTCTTCTCCTCCAAAGAAGCCATTTCCTCCAAGGGAGCTGATTTCTAAAATCCGGAGAGGAGTTGTAATTCTGGGAGATCGCCAGGCCCCACCTGGGGAGTTGGCAACCGTGGGCCCACCGTGCACTCAGCCGGAAAACCAGCGTTGCTTCCCCGCATCATCGACGCCATTAATCGGGGCGGCCACGAATAGGACACCCGGATCTCCGAGGTATCCAAACCCCCATGTGGGGGGTCGTGAAATTTTTATAAGGTTCTGCCGGAATGCTGGCAAAGCGGCCTTCTTAATGCGCAGCTGCGACTCCCAAGCCTGCCGCCGCCGAGCCCATTGGGAATTTGGCTGGCGGGAGAATATCCTTGAAGATGACGTTCGAGTGGGAATGCTCAGGGAAGGGACCGAAAAAGCCGGAGGGGACGGGTGGTTCGCCCATTTCCACCTCTCCCGCTCGGCTTTCCGGAGCTCCGCTTTGGCGTCTCAATAATTCATGGTTTCAAACAGGGGAAGAAAGCAGGGATGGTTTCAGAGCGTGGACGGGGCGGCTGGTCCTTCAAACAGTTTCCCAGCCAGAATTGCTGTTGACAGAGGTGAAGGGGGAGTCCTTAGAAAGCCGGCGTGAGAAATATGGAGGGAAGGGGGGGGGGTGTTCCGCCAAATAAAGAGGGAATGACTAATGTCTAGGACACCGCTGAGATTTATGACATTACAAACAGTGCCGAGAAAGAGAAATCCAAGGGAGCGTGTCTTCACATAGCAGGTAATTAATTCATGGAGTGCAAACAGTGCCAAACACCTATCGGCTTAGAGGGTGTTTAAAAAAAAAAAAAAAAGGAACAAACGTTATCTGCAAGGGACAGTGTTGTCATTTGCTGTTAGCGAAGTGGAACCTCCATAGTCAGAGGCACTGTATCTTTGAGTGTCAGTTGCCATGGGGGCAACAGCAAGGGGAGGATTTTGGTTTCTGTGCCCCCTGATGATGGCCTTCCAGAAGCATCTTAGCTGCCCACTGCAAGAAACGGGAAGTTGGGTTACAGATGGACCACTAGCCTGATCCAGAAGGGACTTTCTGATACTTGTTTGCCAAAAGATACTTCTCAGGGAGTCCACAAGCAAGTAAGGAAGGCAGCCGTCTTCCTGTTCCTCTCCGGCAACTGGGACTTACAGGTATACTGCCTCTGAACATGGAGGTTCCCTTTAAGCTATTACAGGATCCCATGGTCCAGTGCTCACATCCCTCTAGTCCAAAATCCTGGTTTTCACAGTGGATGGCCAGAGGTGGCATCCAAGAGGAATGTGACGTATCACCTGTTTGACTCCCAAATACAACACGCGCAGGTAGACTAACCCTGAACATGGAGGTGAACAGATGTTAACAGGCGCTCTCAATACCAGCAACTCCCCCAACAAATCTATTTATTTACTTCATGTATGCCCCATCTTTTTCCCAATGGGGACCCCACATGGCTTACATCATTATCCAGTTTGGTGTAGTGATTAAGAGCGTGGACTCTAATCTGGGAGAACCGGGTTTGATTCCCCACTCCTCCACACACAGCAGCTGGGTGGCCTTGGGTCAGCCACAAGCTCTCTCAGAGCTATTTGCTCACGAGCAGTTCTCGAGAGAGCTCTCTCAGTCCCGCCTACCTCACAGGGTGTCCGTTGTGGGGAGGGGAGGGGAAAGGAGATTGTAAGACGCTCTGAGACTCCGAGTGAAGGGCAGGGTATAAATCCAATCTCTTCTCCTCCTCCTCTGTTTTATCCTCACAACAATCCTGTGAGGTGGGTTAGGCTGAAAGAGTCCGACTGGTCACTCAGTGAGCATCCAAGGCAGAGTGGGGATTCAAACCCAGGTCCCCCTGATGCTAGTCTGACACTCTAACTCCTACACCACACTGGAAATGGCACTGAAAGATACACTACTTCTGCACATGTAGTGGGAGAGCCAGTTTGGTGTAGTGGTTAAGTGCGCATTTGATTCCCCACTCACAGCTGCTGGATGACCTTGGGCAAGCCATAGTTCTGTCAGAACTGTTCTTATAAGAGCAGTTCTCAAAAGAGCTCTCTCAGCCCCACCTACCTCACAGGGTATCTATTGTGGGGAGGGGAAAGGAGTTTGTAAGCTGCTCTGAGACTCCAAGTGAAGGGCGGGTTATAAATCCAGTCTCCTCCTCCTCCTCCACTTCTCCTTCATTGCTCATAACCACTGATAGATCTCACCTCCCCTTCCATAAAAGCGTCCCATATATTTTAACAAAGACGTAAGTTACGAGTCGCCAGTGCCACCATATCTTGTGGTAGTGAGTTCCGTAAGTTAATGGTGAAGTAGCATGTACTTTCACCAGTCCCAAATCTCCCGCTGCCAGTTGGCACAATCAAATGACCTCCTCTGACAATTCTAGTATGGGGCAGGGTTGTCGGGCCTCCCGCTATGGCCGCTGGGAGCCCTCACTGCCACCATCTACCAGCTGCCACCATCTACCAGCAGCAACATGAGAAACTTTTCTTAAAAGCGGGTGTGGTATGAGACGTGATGTCACTTCCAGGGGAAACCAGGAAGAGGTGTTGGGTAGCTCTAGGAATTGCTGGAAATTCTGGACCCGCAACGTTAAGTATTGGGGGGCAGGGTTTGCCGGGAGCAGATTTTCAAATTTAGGAAGACAATTTGAGCCACGTCTGAGAATAAATAGCTGGCCTATTCAGGAAACCCTCAACAGTGCAGCTTTTGAACCCAGGTATGGGCCCAGTCCTCTCTTGGCACACTGATTCCCTACGCAGCAGTCGTCTTGCCAAGATTCAGCTGTGTTCCTTCACATTTCACTCTCTGCCTGAGAGATCTACAACGTCCCTCTGGCCTTGAGAGACGGGAGCTCTCTCCTCAGGAATGAGGGTATTTTCCACCACACAAGGAAATGGACAGAAATTCCAAAAGCTACTGGTTGTGAAACACACACACCCCGAAAACAAAATTCCGGCTGGTCCCTGAGACAGCAGGGGGGCTGCTCCATCCCCCCCCCCCAAAAAAAAAGAACGAGGAAAACAAAACACACCTCCCGGAAGAGCTTCAGCTAATGAAAATCAGCTTTGCTGAACCTGAGACGCTCGCGTCTTTGCAAGACCTGTGCTCCCCCGCCAGCAAGCGGGACCACAGTTCAATCCAGCCACACGGTTCATACATAATTACACTTTCCGCAGGGACGCTCCAGCCAGAGTGGAACGTTTTCAGTCTCCCGTGCTTAACTCTGACTGGATCGTGCTCCGGTTAAATAGATTTCAGCTCTTCTAAGCAAGAAAGGGAACTGCTGGGCCTTGATTTGGGTCGTGGAAAGAGCTGTTAAGTCGCGGCTGACTTACGGTGACCCCGCAGGGTTTTCAAGGCAAGAGGCGTTGAGAGGTAATTTGCCATTGCCCGCCTCTGCGTAGCAGCCCTGGACTTCGTTAGCGGTCTCCCACCTAAGCAGGGCTATTTTGGGGCAGAAACGCACAGGAACGGAGTTCCGGCTGGCTCCTGAGTTGGCCACGCCCAGCAGGAACTCATTAGTATAATAGGCCACACCCAACAGCAGAAACTCATTAGGATTGGCTACATTAGGGGTGTGTGGCCTAACATGCAAAGGAGTTCCTGCTACAAAAAAAGGCCCTGGGTTTTGACCACAAACAAGGTCAACAGAATAAGAAGCAAAAGGTGGGTGTGGCTGGATGGCCACACTTCTGGTAACATGGGGGTGCGGCCTAATATTGTAATGAGTGGTGCTGTCAGGGGTGTGGCCTAATATGCTAATGAGTGTCTGCTGTTGGGTGTGGCCTATTATGCTAATGAGTTCCTGCTGGGCTTTTTCTACAAAAAGAGCCCTGCGTGACCTAAGTACTCACTAGGGCCGACCCTGCTTAGCTTCCGAGATCACACAAGATCAGGCGATACAGGGCAAGGTGGCCTTAATTCTACCGGGATGTAATTCTTTCCAGTTCTGTTTTCTGATATCAGAGAAACAACAGGAAAGCTACCATCTTACTGGAGAGGCAAGGCACTCTGCACATGCTCAGAAGCACCTCTTGGCACACTGACACTGGGGGGGATGACGTAGCTACGAGACCAAGCTATGAATCAGGACGTCCCTAGTTCAAATCCCACCTCTTCCAAGAACTCATGAGGAGCGGCATGAAGAGAAACTTCCATTCTCTCGTCTCTGCAATACGGGTGTAATCCCAGTGGGGACGCAAAGTGGCTCACGTCCTTCTCTTCTCCTCCGTTTCATCCCCACAATAACCCTGTGAAGTAGGTGGGGCACAGAGTGCGAGACAGACCCAAGGTCACCCAGCAAGAATCCCTGGCAGAACACGGATTTGAACCCGAGTCTCCCTGATCCTAGCCAACAGTCTTAACTACTACACCCCACTGGTTCTCCACACTTCTCGTTAACCAGTTAACCTTTTCTTACTTGCGACTGAGTGGATGACTGAGAGAGAAGAAGAGAGAAGAGATTGGATTCATACCCCGCCCTTCACTTGGAGTCTCAGAGCAGCTTACAATCTCCTTCCCCTTCCCCTCCCCACAACAGACACCCTGGGAGGTAGGTGGGGCTGAGAGAGCTCTCTTGAGAACTGCACATGAGAGAACAGCTCTGAAAGAACTGTGACGGACCCAAGGTCACCCAGCAGCTGCATGTGGAGGAGTGGGGAATCAACCCCAGTCCTCCCAGATTAGAGGCTGCGCACTTAACCACTACACCAAACTGGCTCTCTGAAGAGCACCTGAAACATTCAATCATCCTGACAATAATAATCAATATTTTTATCATCAACGTACTCCTCGGCAAAGCTAACCACCGTACCAAGCTTAGATTATCATATGCTCCAGAAAGGACATTGGAAGAGCCCCCCAGGATCAGGCCGAAGACAGGTCAAAGCTGCCTCCTATTCCTTCCTCTCAGCATCTGGCAGGACCTCCGAACACGGCGACGGATGGTCCCATCCCTCACAGATTTGGTTCTAGCCCTCTTAAAACCCTCTATGCAAGCAGCCGGCATGACACCCTGCGGCAGGGAGTCCCACAAGTTAATTCTGCACAGCATGAATAAGCATTCCCTTTTGTGAGTCCTGCCCTCAACTTTAAAGAGCGGAGGGGGGAGAATTCTCCTCTCTCCACATAATTTCATAAGCCTCTATCAGATGTGAGCATGTGTGCGTGTTCCCCCCCCCCCGCCAAGTCCTATTTTCTCCAATTTAAAAGCCCCACAAAGACCCGGATTATGCATCCCAGAGGTATCTGCTGGTATTTCCAGGGGTCTCCCCTAGGACAGGGCTCGGCTTCCGACTGTCTGAGGTCAGACCCGGCATATATTTTCACCACCAAAGCAACATGCTGACTGTGCCCCCCGAGCATGGGCCGAGTGCTTTTCCTGCACCAATGAACAGCAACGAATAAGATCACCAGGCACATCAGATGAAGAAATGTGCGGTGAGGAGGTGGGGGGGGGGCATTCAGGTCTGCCGATGTCTTCCGAGAGGAGGCTTCCAGCGCCTCCCCCCCGCCCAAAAAACCCCCCTTATTTAAAAGGCAGCCTCTCTTGGCTGTGCGAGGAAAAGAGACTGCAATTTCAATTGCCCACAGGTGAAATTGACTGCGGGGAACGAAGGGAGACGCCAGATGATATGACAGACAGAGGAATTCTCCGAAATTGCTTATGCCTCGGCCCCAATCAATTGGATCGAGTTGGGTTTTTTCCCTTCTTTAAAAAAGATACCTGCAATTCCACCCCCCCATGAAATCCTGCTCACCTTCGAACTACACCACCCCTCCCCAATTTTTCCCAAAGAGAGATCCGAGGGGCAGCAAGTTATAGGTCTCCCCCCTCCCCTCCCCGGCAACACAAAGCTATTCCTTTTTGTTAAAACTGGATGTGAAACACTGTGCGGCGGCGGGGGGGGGGAATGAAGATAGGGGGAAGTGGGGGGGGCCCCCCCCCCCCCCACAA
>NW_015170958.1:66216-68809 GCF_001447785.1 Gekko japonicus
GCACACCCCCGCCCCACCCCAGCCTGGATATACCCCCCCCAAAAAAGAGGTCCCTTTGCTATTCCATCAGCTCCCCGCTACCGCAAGAGACGTGAGCCAGTTATACAACCAGCCGGGCAGAAAACAAGACAAGAGGCTTCGTCAATGCGACTGTTTGCCGACGGAAAGGCGGGCATTTCTCAAAAGTGGCAGTTCCTTCCCAGAACTGTAACCCCCCCCAACCCCCAAAAAAATTTCCACTGAAGAGCAGACAGATTGCGGGAGCCATCCTCGGCACTGCCCGGGGAGGTGTTCCAGACCATTTCTCAAACATCTCCCCGCCAATATATCTCTCTTAAATACGACCATTTGTTTTCCTCGTCTTGGCAACAGACCTCCAGTGGCAAGAAGACGCGAGAACCCACTGCAGGGTAACACCTCCGTTGGAACAGGCGGGAACAAACACGGGAAGGAGATCCGCAAGGGACTAGTCCTCATGATCAAAGTTCCCTCTAAGCTGTGGAGTCTTGTGAGCAAACATTCTACTTTGTGAGCTACTGGTAGTAAAGTTGTGAGCGAGCGATTCGGCTCCCGCATCAATTAGTTTGCTCTGAAGCCCTCCTTCCTGAGCGAAGACAAAAATGTGTGAGCCAGAGGCTAAAAAACTGTGAGCTAGCTCACACTAACTCGGCTTAGAGGGAACACTGCGAGTCTTGATCAAAGCCCCTTTAGGACACCAGGCGGCCTTGAAGCGGTGCCAGTCGAAGAAGCCCCGTACGATTAAAAACAATGCTTATTACTCTGACTCAAAGGACTATGGAAATACGCACACAAAAAGTTTTATTTCTGCACACCTACCGACACAACGGCACAAAGGGAAACTGTACTGCAACTCTTGTACTGCAACTCACACAGTGCGGGATTTTGGGACAGCACCCAGGGGTGGGCGGGTGGGCGTCTGATTCAAGCAGTGCTCACATCCAGTGTTCCCTCTAAGCTGAGTTAGTGTGAGCCAGCTCACAGTTTTTTAGCCTATGGCTCACATATTTTTGTCTTAGCTCAGGAAGGAGGGCTCCAGAGCAAACTAATTTATGCAGTAGCCAAATTGCTCACTCACAACTTTAATGTCTGTAGCTCTCAAAGTAGAATTTTTGCTCACAAGACTCCACAGCTTAGAGGGAACATTGCTCACGGCGCCAGGGGAAAGAAGACCCATCGAGGGGAAAAGGGACACCTGATGGCAAACTAGGGGGAGTTTGGCAAACGGCCCCCAGATCCTGGCACAGGCCTGATCCTGGGTGGTATGGAGCCACCGGGCTGCAACAGTGGCAGCCTGCCCAGCCCACAGGGCAAAGGAACACCAGCGGGGAATCTGTCGTGCCCTGTCCCAAGAGAACAGCGGGCAACGGCACCTGCCATGGGGCGGCTTCCAAGAGCAACGCCCCAGACTGCATGGATTAGTTGGGTTGGCAGAAGCTCTGGATGGCGGTTTACGACCCACTGAGGAAGGCACACAGATGGGTCACGGAGGAGTCTGTGCCAAGAGGCCCACGGTTACCAACAAGTCCCCCAGAGGAGGGCCTCCGGAGCCCTGGTCTTTGCCGAACGAGCACCTCAAAAGCAAAGAGGTGCCGGGGCTGATGTTGACTAAGGATGCAGTCCTCAGCGGGCCCAGAAACCTTTGCTTCCTTAGCTTAGGTGTCTTTTTGGCAGATCCAAAGGGCAAAGCACACTGCACATGGCTCCGAGCTCCTTGTCCGTCCTCCTCCCCTTTATGTTTGGAAACACAACCTGGAGAAAACAAGTGCCAAGGCAGATATCCCAGAGGTGCCCGTCTCCCCCCCCCCCCCCCCGTGTCGCACTCCCCCAAATCTGTGGGTGGTGCAAGAACACAAAGGCCCGGTGACTGAGCAGCTACCTCTGGGAGGAGGTAACCTGCCGTTAATCGACTGCCCCTGAACATGGAGGTTCTGCTCAACTCTCCCCAGCCGATATCTTCTCAGCCTTTCCTGCAAATATCTGCTTTGGGTAAGGACCGCCAAAGCAGTGTTCCCTCTAAGCTGAGTTGGTGTGAGCCAGCTCACAGTGTTTTAGCCTCACACCTTTTTGTCTCAGCTCAGGGAGGAGGGCCCAGAGCAAACTGACAGATGCAGTGGCCAAATCGCCTGCTCACAACTTGAATGCCAGGAGCTGACAAAATCGAATTTCTGCTCACAAGACTCCACAGCTTGGGGGGAGCATTGCTCTGAAGGACTCCCACGATCCATCCCAACCGCCTCCAAGGTAGACTGCTCCTGCCCAGGGAGGCTCAGCGGGAGTCCCGAAGGTTCCCTCCCCTGGGGAGGCTTACCGGGGCTGCGAAGGGCAGGGGGGGCTCCTCTCCGTCCCGCTCCACGAGGCTGACGAAGGGGATCTCCAGGAAGGCGGCGGCCAAGTCGAGCTGGAGGAGCTCCTGGCGGGAGGCGGGGAAGGCGAGGACGGCGGCCACCCCGCGCACCACCAGCGCCTGGCACAGCCAGCGCGCCAGCGAGGCCGGGTCGCGGTGGCGGGGGGCGCCGGGCACCACCTCCAGGCTGAGGTTGTAGGGCAGGGCGGCGGAGGCGGCGCGGGCGGC
>NW_015170958.1:69276-69681 GCF_001447785.1 Gekko japonicus
GGCGCTCGAGGAGGCGGCCAGCGGCGCGGGGGAGGGCAGGGGGAGCCGGCGCGGCTGTGGCTGCGGAGGAGGGGGGCCGGGCCCCGACGGCAAGGGCTTCCTGCCGCCCCAGCCTGGGGGCCACCCGACGGCTCTCCCCGCACGCACGCACGCACGCACGCGGCCTGAAAGCCGGAAGAGGCTCTGGGCATGTGCAGAGTGCGGCGGAGCGGGCCGGGAGGAAGAAACCAAAGGAGGAAGAGCCGGTAGGGTTGCCAACCTTCCAGGCGGCACCTGGAGATCTCCCGCTATCGCAGGGAACGTCCAGACTGCCAAGATTTGCTCCCCTGGAGAAAATGGCAGCTTTGGAGGGTAGACTCTCTGTGGCACTGCGCCCTTCCCCAAACCCCGCCCTCCCCAGGCCCC
>NW_015170958.1:69927-72922 GCF_001447785.1 Gekko japonicus
GGCCCCCCCCCCCAAATCTCCAGGCAGGGCCGGCTCACCCACTAGGCAAACTAGGCATTCGCCTAGAGCTGTGCCTCCCCCCTCCTCCCCCCTTTGGTGGTGACGACGGGAGGAGGCGGTGGTGGCGGCAGCAGAAGGGTGGCTGGCTCCAGGTCTCCAGGCCCCACCGGGAGCTTGGCATCTGTGCCATAAGGCAGCCTTGCCTAGGGCGCAGAAACACCTCGAGCCGGCCCTGTCTCCAGGTATTTCCCAACCCAGCCGCCCTTCACTACCCGAAGGAGTCTCAGAGCGTCTTCTAATCTCCTTTCCCTTCCCCTCCCCACGACAGACACCCTGTGAGGGAGGTGGGGCTGAGAGAGCTCTTTCGAGGACTGCTCCTGAGAGAACAGCTCTGAGAGAACTTGTGACTGGCCCAAGGTCACACCAGCAGCTGCATGTGGAGGAGTCGGGAATCAAACCCGGAGTCTGTGCTCCTAACCGCTACACCAAACTGGCTCTCAGGGAGCTGGCAACCCTAGAAAGAAGTCAAGGGAAACCTCGCTAAGGGACTGGGGGAAGTCTCTAGCTGTCCCCTGTTGGAAGCGGGATACAGGGCACAGGTTGATTGACGTTATCAAGACCCCGTCTTTCTTCCCAGTGGTGACTCCAAGCTTCTTAACATCGTTCTCTGCTACTTCTCCATTTTATCCCTGGGAGGGGGGGTTAGGCTGAGAGCGCGTAACCGGCCCAAGGACTCGGGTTTGCCGGCTCTGGGTTGGGCCATACCTGGAGGGTTTGGGGGTGGAGCCTATGCAGGGCAGAGTTTGGGGATGGGAGGGACCTCAGCAGAGTACAGTGCCATGGGGTCCGCCCCCCAAAGCAGCCAATTCCTCCAGGGGAACCGAACTTGGTCCCCTGGAGATCAGTTCTAATAGCAGGAGATCTCCAGGTGCTACCTGGAAGTTGGCAACTCTAAAAGGACCAGGCCACACTGGAAACAGTGCTCAGACGTCTGCATCCTCTGCACATGAAGGTTTCATTAAACTTATCATTGCTGTAGACCAGGGGTGTCATTTGTTATGAGGGCCGGATCTGACATAAATGAGACTTTGCTGTGGTGTGTCATAAAATGTAATGCCAGGCAGCAGATATATAAACTTTATAAAGGACACAAACACAAAGAGGTTTTTTTAAACTTAAAATAAGATCATGCTTAAAACATCAGCACTCTTGCAGTATTTTGTTTATTTAGCAGTGTCTGATAACTGACGCCTCTCGTTCTGAATTTTTGCATCAAAATGTCTGTGCTGTTGCAATCTTGAGGATGCTGTTCAGGTGTGTATCTGTAAGCTGCAAACCTACGATGACGCAACAGCAGCAGAACTGGAAGAATAAGCAGACCAGTTCCGCTGCGGGCCTGATAGAAGCCCTCCGGGGGCCTATGTTCGACACCCCTGCTCTAGACGGTCCTTGGGTCCAGCACTGCAGGGGTGTTCTTACTCCTAGGCGGGTGAACCAGAGAGAGGCTCTCGCAGGGTTGTTGTGAGGATAGAATGGAGGCGGGGGGATGACGTATTTAAGGCTGCATTTGACTGATTTAGTTTTTCTTTACTGGCAGTCCTAACTGGAGAGCTTAAATTTTACCTTTTATGTGTCCTTATCATTGTTTTATTTATACTGTTTTAATGGATTTTTTACATTAGTTATGCTGTAACCTACCTTTGAGAAAGGTGGCGAAGAAATGTTTAAAACAGATATAGGTAAAGCGACTTGCTGCGGTGGCTCAAGTAGTTAAGACGCTGAACTGCAGGCTGTGGAAGGTCGGTAGTTCAGCAGTTCGAGACCCAAGTGTGCTGCATGACGGAGTGAGCTCCCGTCTCTAGTTCCAGCTCCTGCCAACCTAGCAGTTCGAAAGCAAGAAATTGCAAGTAGATAAACAAGTACCACTTTGGTGGGAAGGTAACAGCCTTCCGTGCGCCTTGGTGTTTAGTCATGCCGGCCACATGACCACGGAAACGTCTTCGGACAGTGCTGGCTCTTCGGCTTTGAAACGGAGATGAGCACCGCAACCCTAGAGTCGGATTCGACTGGCTTTCGAGCAAGGGAAACCTTTACCTTTACCATTGTTTTATTTATACTGTTTTAATGGATTTTTTACATTAGTTATGTTGTAACCTACCTTTGAGAAAGGTGGCGAAGAAATGTTTAAAACAGATACAGGTAAAGCGACTTGGAGCCCCCATTGGGGAGAAAATAGGGTGCTCAATAAAATAAAATAATTTCCCTGGAAAGGGGGGCGCTCATGAGGTTGCCTGCAGCACAAGAACCAACCATGTGAAGAGAGGAAATGGCGCTTCTGACCATACGTGGATCTTCTCTTCCAGATCGCCTCTCTGTTTTACTGGTCATGCACAAAACATGGGGGGGGGGGAGAATCGCCCTGAATTCCCATCAGATAAGAAAACAGAGACACACCCCAAAAGTCATCCGCCAGGTGACCAGGGAAGCGGAGGAGAGACAGACAAGCCCTCTCTGTCCCCCCCCCCAAAGGAGCACTGCCAGTTCCCCCTTTCAATAGCCCCGCCCCGCCTCCATTTTTCGTTTTATGTGGAGATCAAGTCTGTTAAGGCGGTAATTGTGCTTTTCAGAGCGCCATACCCTTCACTGTCGTCAAAGCCCTTCACAAGCCACCAGGGGATTTGGGTGCCAGTACAGCTTATTAACAATATATCCCTCCCCTACAATGGAAGAATCTGGCTAGTTGATGCAGATCAATGTGCATCACTCCAGGCCCGTAGCTAACGCGGGGCCTGTGGGGCCTGGCCCCCTAACATTTTTAGTGGGCCCCCCCTCTCCCGGGCCAGTCCCAAATTGAATTAACGTGATTAACTTTAATTAGCTGAGACCCCCCCCGGCCCCCTCCCCCCAAAATCCCTAGCTACGGGGCTGCATCATTCCCTCCTCCCCTTGTTAGCCCCGTTGCTCTCCCTGTCCTCTGCCCTTTGCTTCTTTCAGT
>NW_015170958.1:72934-75272 GCF_001447785.1 Gekko japonicus
GCCAGTTCCTAATCCATTGTTTGCTCTGCTCCCTCCCCAATCTCTTCCTTGGTCTCAGCCTATTCTTCAAAACGTCCCCCCCCCCAAGGGTTTTAATGAGGTTTTTAACTCTTGACAAACTGATAACCTTCCCTCACAGCAGTTGGACTACAAACATTCCCTTTCCATAGGCATTTCCGTGAGGTTGCAGCAGCCCCAGCCAATTGGCATCCAGAGGCATAACACAATATAGATTTTCCCACCTGCTCCCAGATCCTATATTGTTGGCTCTGTTATTAGTTTTATTAAAAAGAATCAGGGCTGTGGAATTTCTGCCATACTACAATGAAATGGGTACAACTGTACAGAACGGTCTCGCCTTATGTAGTACCGATACTGAATCAGTTTGGTGTGGTGGTTAGGAAAATGGACTCTGATCTGGAAGAAGAAGAAGAAGAAGAAGAAGAAGAAGAAGAAGAAGAAGAAGAAGAAGAAGAAGAAGAAGAAGAAGAAGAAGAAGAAGAAGAAGAAGAAGAAGAAGAAGAAGAAGAGATTGGATTTATACCCCGCCCTTCACTACCCAAGGGAGTCTCAGAGCAGCTTACAAACTCCTTTCCCTTCCCCTCCCCACAACAGACACCCTGGGAGGTCGGTGGAGCTGAGAGAGCTCTTGACAGAAACTGCTCTTTTTCAGGAACAGCTGTGTCAGAACTATGGCTTGCCCAAGGTCATCCAGCAGGTGCAAGTGGAGGAGTGGGGAATCAATCCCGGTTCTCCCAGATTAGAGTCCGCGCACTCAACCACTACACCAAACCGGGTTTGATTTTCTACTCCTCCACATGCAGCTGTTGGTGTGACCTTGGGCCAGTCACAAGTTCTCTCAGAGCTGTTCTCTCAGGGGCAGGTCTTGAAAGAGCTCTCTCAGCCCCGCCTACCTCACAGGGTGTCAGTTGTGGGGAGGGGAAGGGAAAGGAGATTGTAAAATGCTCCGAGACTCCTTCTGGTAGTGAAGGGCGGGGTATAAATCCAATCTCTTCTTCTTCTAGTGCTATAATACCTCGCATTTATGCTTTAGAACGTTCAAGGATTTCGGTTGTCAGTAATCCCACCGACAGACGTGTCAGGGAGACCAATAATAGATCTCCATTGGCAGATGTGACATGAGCTTGACAGTTTTTGTGAGTTCATAAAAGGAGACCAGTCGGGGCGAGGGCAGGCGACAGAGCCTTGCCCCCACCACAGAAACAGAAGTCGCAAAAAATGTCTAGTTGACAAGTATGTGCCCTTTTTTTTTTTTTTAATCTGCATATGAAAACCGGCAGCAGAATAGAGATTTTTCCTGGCAGAGAATCCTCACTTTCCTTTATTGCCGCTGCAATGGGGTGTTGTTAATGCCCATGTCTACAAAGCCCGGAGAACATTATTCGCAAGGGCCGACCTCAGATAGCCCAGCTCAATTTAGCTTTATCAGTAATTGAAAGAGTGTTACAGGCAAAAATCAGGGCCGCGGCTCCGCACGAGAGACTCGGAAAGAGGCAGCCGCTTGCCAAGCCGCTTGTAGGTCTCCGGAAAGCACAAACAGGCGACGCTTCAGGCAGCTTGTTAGATCTCCGAGGCTGACCTGAGAAGGCGTGCACCTTTTTTAATCAATCAAAGACAAATCTCCCTGCACTCGAGATGTGACTCATGAGGAATTTCCTTTGGATCAGGATGTTCGTGGGGCTTGCCGGATGGGGTAACGCTGGACTTGAGGCGACGGAACCCTAGTTTTGGAAGTTCCTCTTGCAACATAAATCACACCCTCTCCCTTGTCGTCTTACAAACACCCCTGCGAGGTAGGACGATCCTTGACAGGTTAGGCTGAAGGCCCCAGGAACATAGTGGGGTACATCCTAGCGGCTTTTCCACGGGCAACTGAGGGAGGAGGGTGCCCCTACGCTACAAATCGTGGAGGACAGAATGGAGCTACAATCCACGAAGACGGAGTGGACGTGTTTGTAGGATTCAACAGTGTAACTTTTAACTGGCATGGAAGGATTTAAACCGGTTCAGGGACAGAGTCCAAAAGGAATTTTCTGCACAATGCATCATTGGCTTGTCATGATGGCCTAAAAAAATAAGTCCTGTTTAGTTACTAAGCATGATAGCTAAATGAAACCTCCATGTTCCGAGGCAGTGTACCTCCGAACACCGTCTACATGGGAGGGAGCGGGGATTTGATCTCTCTGCTCTGGCTTATGGGCTTTCCAGGGGATCTGGTTGACCACTGGGGGAAAACCAGATGCTGGACGTGACCCGGCAATGTGCTTATGCCATTAATTAATTATCGTACTGCAGAACTATAGCCAGGAGATCGGAA
>NW_015170958.1:75658-116105 GCF_001447785.1 Gekko japonicus
TCTGTCGGAGCTCGCGCAGCCCCGCCTACCTCACAGGGTGTCTGTTGTGGGGAGGGGAAGGGAAAGGAGTTTGTAAGCTGCTCTGAGACTCCTTTGGGTAGTGAAGGGGGGGGTATAAATCCAATCTCTTCTTCTCTTCTTCTTCTTCTTCTTCTTCTTCTTATTATTATTATTATTATTATTAAGCAAGCAAAACGAAAGACAAACTAGCAAGGTCCAAGCCCCGCTTATATCCCTGCAGTACCCCACAATCAACACACACCCCACACCAGTGATAGGCTATTTACAGTAGAGTAGTCCTTCATAGGTCTACTCTAGAATCCAGGCACTCCAACTGGTCTACCCTAGGATCCTAATCCTCTATTGTTCTTGCACCCGAAGGTGTGCTTGACAGCATGGTCAAGCTAGCGCAGATGTGTTCCATAGTACTATACAGTGGTGTTCCATAGTAGTATACAACAGCCTGGCAGGGGTCATTTCCTGCAGGAGCGCACAGGAGCGGAGCTCCAGCAGTAAAGAGCCCAGGGGGCGGGCACATGCAACAAGCCCCACCCCCTGCTCCCAGCAGCCCTCAGTCAGAGCAAGAAGCAGCCAGGTAAGTTGCAGAGCTCCCCCCCATCCCCCGGTCCAAAACAGTCCAGTGGCACCTTTAATACCAGGTTTTATTCAGGTACAAGCTCTCCCTCCTCTGTGAGGACAGATCTGCACCTCTCCCCCCCCCCGCCATAGCTAGCAATCCAAAACAGTCCAGTGGAGCGGTGGGTGTTGCCTTCTGACACACATCCAGTGATATCAGGGGGGTGGGATATGCCAATAAGTTATGCTAATAAGTTATGCTAATGAGCTCCTGCACCTCTTTTTCTATGAAATGACCCCTGTCCATAGTACTATACAGTAGTGTTCCATAGTAGTATACAACAGTCCTAGACCCGGCATGGACTAACCTAGCTTGGAACCTAGAACAATAGAGAGCTAGGATCCTGAAAGGAACCAAGTCACACTGCAAATAGCCTATCACGGGTGGGGTGGAATGGGGTGTTTGTTGTGCACGGATTGAAGCGGGGCTTCGGCCCTGCTAGTTTTGTCTCGTAGTTGAGTTAAATCACCAAATGAAGCATGAGCTGATCACTTCAGACGTCTCGAACCCTGTACATTTCATGCAGCTTCCCAGAGATGCCCGCCCCGGTCATTTTTAGGAATTCCCCACTGCTGTACGCCCAGTCCGGCCTCAGCAGCCCACATCTCTGCCTGTAGCTGCTCAGCACACAACAGGGTGCAGCTGACCCCAGCAGGAGACGATGCGCCAACCGCCTCTTCCGCCTACGCATGCACCACCCGGGATCCCTGCATGCCTACCCACAGACTTGCCTACAGAGTCAGGCAGGGGGGAGGTTAATGCCTCGAAGGGTGCCACCCTCCCCAGCCGCCTGGCCTTCATTACGGATCCCTGCTGGTACCCTGCTAGTCCCAGGGGAAAGGCGCTTTTTTGGTGGTGTGGGTAAGACAGAGAGAAGCGCACGGCAGAGAGAGAAATCCAGAGCGATTCCAGCCACGGTTTCGGCAACCAGAGGAAAACATTTCCCTCTTTGCACCCACCGCTGCCTCCTTTGCCGTCATGCTTCAGCGTTGTGTGACCAGAACAAACCGGGGGGGGGGGGGGGATAAGGAAGCCATTGGCGCAACGTCTCCGAGAGATCGGTCCCCGAGACCAGGAGGGAGGGGGTCCTTCGAGCACAGCCTTGGAATGCGTTTTGCAAACCAGGATTCGACCTGGCAGGCGTGAAGGATAAACAGGTGCCTCGGTGCGTGTGCAGAGCGCGTTTGCCTTCGCCATGGAGGAAACCGGAAGGCAGCAGTCGGAGGGAAGGAAGGGGGCGTCTGGATTGTTCACAGGCGGGCCTCGTCTTTGCAGCTGACCGCCCAGCTCTGTGCAAGGGTGGAGGGCAAGATCCCAGACGAGAGGGCGAGAGGTCCCAGGCCGATCTCGGGCGGCCTTTCCCACAGGGGAGCTCGAACTTTACAGATGGGTTTGGGAGCTAGAGCAAGCCTGAGGCAGGCCCGAATATCACAAGGAAGTCGGCTTGAGGAAGGGGAGGCAGTCGGGCTTGGGTTTGATGGGTGGGTTTGATGGGTGGGCACCAGGGCATTCTACACCGCTGAGTCCTCTCCCTGGGCTACCCCAGCCCACTGAGTCAAGGGCATGCCCAAAGAGAGAAGAGCATGCCAAGACTACTTGCAAGGCCGGCATCAGCATACCTTTAATCCTCTACCATTACCTCTAATCTGGGAGAACAGGGTTAGAACATAAGAACATAAGAACATAAGAGACGCCAATGTTGGATCAGGCCAAAGGCCCATCCAGTCCAACACTCTGTGTCACACAGTGGCCAGAAATACCAGGTGCCATCAGGAGGTCCATTGTATTGTGAGAAAGGGAGAAAAGTACCTCTTTCTTTACCTGCTCTTTCCCATGCATAATCTTATAAACCTCGATCATGTCACCCCTCAGTCGTCTTTTCTCCAAGCTAAAGAGCCCTAAGCGCTTTAACCTTTCCTCATAGGGAAAGTGTTCCAACCCTTTTATCATTCGAGTTGCCCTTTTCTGCACTTTTTCCAAAGCTATAATATCCTTTTTAAGGTGTGGTGCCCAGAACTGCACACAGTATTCCAAATGAGGTCTCACCATTGATTTATATAGGGGCATTATTATATTGGCTGATCTGTTTTCAATACCCTTCCTAATAATCCCCAGCATAGCATTGGCCTTCTTTATTGCAGTCACACACTGTCTCGACATTTTCAGTGAGTTATCCACTACAACTCCAAGATCTCTCTCTTGCTCAGTCTCTGCCAGTTCAGACCCCATCAATGTGTATTTATATTTAGGATTTTTGGCTCCAATGTGCATCACCTTGCACTTGGCCACATTGAACCCCATTTGCCATGTTGACGCCCACTCGCCCATCCTTGACAGATCCCCTTGGAGTGCCTCACAATCCTCACTGGTTTTCACCACCCTGAACAACTTTGTATCATCCGCAAATTTAGCCACTTCACTGCTTACTCCCATCTCCAAATCATTAATGAACAAGTTAAAAAGCAGTGGACCAAGTACTGATCCCTGCGGTACCCCACTGCTTACCACCCTCCACTGAGAAAATTGCCCACCTACACTCACTCTCTGTTTTCTATGAACTAGCCAGTTTTTGATCCATAAAAGGACTTGTCCTTCTATCCCATGATTTTTGAGCTTACTTAGGAGCCTTTGATGAGGAACTTTATCAAAAGCTTTCTGGAAGTCAAGGTAAATAATATCTATTGGATCCCCCTTGTCCACATGTTTGTTCACCCCCTCAAAGAACACTAACAGGTTAGTGAGACAAGATCTTCCCTTACAGAAACCGTGCTGAGTCTGCCTCAATAGGTTTTGTTCATCTATGTGCCTACTAATTCTTTCCTTAATAATGGTTTCCACCAATTTACCCGGTATCGACGTCAGACTGACTGGCCTGTAATTTCCCGGATCTCCTCTGGAACCCTTTTTAAAGATGGGAGTGACATTAGCTACCTTCCAATCCTCAGGAATGGAGGCAGATTTTAAGGAAAGATTACATATCTTTGTCAGGAGATCTACAAGTTCACATTTGAGTTCTTTCAGAACTCTCGGATGTATGCCATCTGGGCCTGGTGATTTTTCAGTTTTTAAGTTGTCTATCAGTTTTAGGACCTCCTCTCTCATCACCTCAATCTGACTCAGGTCTTTCAACACCCCTCCCAAACTCAGCGGTTCTGGAGTGGGCAAGCACTTCTCATCTTCCACAGTGAAGACAGAGGCAAAAAATGCATTTAGCTTCTCAGCCATTTCCCTATCATCCTTCAGTACTCCTTTTACCACTTCGTCATCCAAGGGCCCCACTGCCTCCCTGGCTGGTTTCCTGCTTCTAATGTATTTGAAGAAAGTTTTATTGCTCTATTGTTTTATTGTTTTATTGAGAGATCATGTTGACTCCAGTACTCACTTGTGGTGTCAGAACTTGCATTTTATTTGCCATAGCCTGTGTTCCGTTTTATCAGCCTCACTGTGACTAGCTTTCCACTGCTTAAAGGAATTCTTTTTTCTTTTTACAGCCTCCATTCAATTCCCCACTAACCATGCAGGCTTTTTCCTATACCTGTTTGTGCCTTTCCTAACCTGCGGAATATATATTTTTTGAGCTTCTAGGATCGTAGTTTTAAATAGATCCCAAGCTTCCCCAATTGTTTTGACCCTTTCTACTTTTCCTTTCAGTTTCCTCCCCACGTGTCCCCTCATATCAGAGAAATTACCCCTTTTAAAGTTAAAAATGGTTGTGTGAGTCTTCTTCTTCTTCTTCAATTGTAATACTGGGAGATCTCCAGGTCCACCTGGAGGTTGGCAACCTGAACCAATGGCCTGATCCAAGATAAGGCGGCTCTATATGCATTCGGCAGGGCCAGTTCCAGGTTTTGGGTGGGCCCAGGGCTGAGAGTGCCCAGGGCCCCCTCCCCTAATCAAACCAGATTAGAGTCCACACACTTAACCACTACACCAAACTGGCTCTCCAGACTCATCTCCAGACAACAGACATCAGTTCCCCTGGAGGAAATGGCTGCTCTGGCGGGTGGACTCGACGGCGTTGTACCCTGCTGAGGCCCCTCCCCACCCCAAAGCCCACCCTCCTTGGGCTCCACCTCCAAACTCTCCAGCTATTTCTCAGCTGACAACAGTACCGTTGGTGTCAAGGTCAGGACTGTCTACTCAAACTAGCAGCAGCTCTCCAGGGTCTCAGGCAGAGGTCTTTCACATCACTTCCTGCCTGGTCCTTTTAACTGGAGAGGCAGAGGATTGAACCTGGGACCTTCTGCGTGCGAAGCAGAGGCTCTGCTACTGAGCCACTTTATAGCTCTCCAGGGTTTCGGGCAGAGGTCTTTCACATCACCTCCTGCCTGGTCCTTTTAACTGGAGATGCCGGGGATTGAACCTGGGACCTTCTGTATGCCAAGCAGAGGCTCTACCACTGAGCCACTTTATAGCTCTCCAGGGTTTCGGGCAGAGGTCTTTCACATCACCTCCTGCCTGATCCCTTTAACTGGAGATGCCGGGGATTGAACCTGGGACCTTCTGTGTGCCAAGCAGAGGCTCTGCCACTGAGCCACAGGCCCTCTTTACAGCTCTCCAGGGTCTCAGGCGGAGGTCTTTCCCATTACCTTCTGCCTGGTCCTTTCAACTGGAGATGCCGGGGATTGAACCTGGGACCTTCTGCACGCCAAGCAGAGGCTCTTCCAGTGAGCCACAGTCCCTCTTTAAAGCTCTCCATGGTCTCAGGCGGAGGTCTTTCCCATCACCTTCTCACCTGGTCCTTTTAACTGGAGATGCCGGGGATTGAACCTGGGACCTTCCGCATGCCAAACAGATGCTCTGCCACTGAGCCATAATCCCTTCCTGCAAGACTTTCAACTGCAGCCATCTAGCAGCCGCCTAAACTCGAAGCCGCAGTGTTCTTGCAAAGAATTCAGCTACTACAGTGCAACAGCCCAGACTGATTTAAAGGAGCTCACTGCAGTTTTGGTCTTGCAAAGCCATTCACCCTGGTTCAAACCTCAGTTCTTGCAAAGCTCACTTCAATTGCACTGAACTGCTGCCAGGGGGGAAAATTGACCCCCCCCCCCGGGGAAATTGGCCCAGTCTGAAGCAATCAAGCAATGCTCCTTCGAAGCTGTGGAGTCTTGTGAGCAAAAATTCTGCTCTGTGAGCTCCTGGAATTCAAGTGGTGAGTGAGCGATTGGGCTGCTGCATCAATTCGTTTGCTCTGGAGCCTCATCCTTCCTGAGTTAAGACAAAAATTTGTGAGTCAGTGGCTAAAAAACTGTGAGCTTTTTCACACTAACTCAGCTTAGAGGGAGCACTGGGATGAAGTGTCTCCTATGAGTTTGGGACCCCTTTTTCCCCCTCAGGTGGGGTTCCTGTTCGTTTCGAGAACCTCCCGATTCATCCCAAGTTGAGAACTGCTGGTCTGCAATCGTTCTATGAATACGTTCTGTGAAATCTGGCTCCAAGTTATATGCGCAGCCACTTTGACCTGAGAGGAAGATAGATTGAAATGCGGGCATACCTGGGAAACGCGTGTGGCTGAACCCCGGCTGCATAGGAAATTTCCGCCTTATATCAGCGATATCATTTTTGTCACAGGAGGTTTGATCAACAACATCATTTTGTTATCGGAGGTCTATGGACACTTTTTGTGTGTTGTGTCATGTTCAAGAGCTATTCTTGTTGTGAAGTAGTGCCTGGGGGCAGGCTGACGTTATAGATGGTAACTGTCGGGTTGTGACCAACACGAAGAAGAAAAGAAGAGAGAGGAGATTGGATTTATATCCTGCCCTTCACTACCCAAAGGAGTCTCAGAGCGGCTTACAAACTCCTTTCCCTTCCCCTCCCCACAACAGGCACCCTGTGAGGTAGAAGAAGAAGAAGAGAGAGATGGGATTTATACCCTGCCCTTCACTACCCAAAGGTGTCTCAGAGCGTCTTACAAACTCCTTCCCCTTCCCCTCCCCACAACAGACACCCTGTGAGGGAGGCGGGGCTAAGAGAGCTCTGACAGAAACTGCTCTTTTTCGAGAACAGCTCTTATCAGAACTACGGCTTGCCCAAGGTCATCCAGCAGGTGCAAGTGGAGGAGTGGGGAAATCAAACCCGGTTCTCCCAGATTAGACCCCGCGCTCTTAACCCCTACACCAAACTCAATATAGAATTAACGCATTTGTGTGAAATAGAAATATGCAACAGATGATTGCTTGATAAATTTACTTTCATTTTAGTACAGAATACATTCATATTGTGGATGGTTTTTCCTCCGGGTGTGGCTGGAGATGATACAATGGAACTCCAGACAACGGAGTTTAGAGCCAGTTTGGTGCAGGGGTTAAGTGCGCGTGCGCCAAGTCTAATCTGGGAGTACCGGGTTTGATTCCCCACTCCTCCACTTGCACCTGGCTGAATGACCTTGGGCAAGCCATAGTTCTCTCAGAGCTGTCCTTGAAAAAGACCAGTTACTGTCAGAGCTCTCTCAGCCCCACCTACCTCACAGGGTGTCTGTTGTGGGGAGGGGAAAGGAAAGGAGTTTGTAAGCCGCTCTGAGACTCCTTTGGGTAGTGAAGGGCAGGATATAAATCCAATCTCCTCTCTCTTCTTTTCTTCTTCGTGTTGGTCACAACCCGACAGTTACCATCTATACCGTCAGCCTGCCCCCAGGCACTACTTCACAACAAGAATAGCTCTTGAACATGACACATTTCTTCTTCTTCTTCTTCTTCTTCGTTTCCCCGGAGAAAACAGCTGCTTTGGAAGGTGACCTCTATGGTATTATACCCTGCTGAAGCCCCTCCCCTCCACAAGCCCTGCCCCTCCAGGCTCCACCCACCAAATATCCTGGAATTTCCAGAACCGAAGCCAGCATCCCTATCCAGGTCTCCTCCACTCAACCCCCTGTACAGCTTCAACAGCTCTCTGTCTGTCCGTGACCTGGCTGCTCTCAAGGCCACTCCGGATGCTGCCCCTTTGCCAAATTATTTCTGGCTGCCATGGCAACCCAGCTGTTCCCCACCCCGGGAAATTAATCCCCAAATTGTTTGTTTCGCACACATTGGCCAGGCCTCAACGCCTGTCGCCTTTGCCTCCGCATGCAAGCTTTGTTTCACACACAGTCCTGAAAAACATCAAACGGCCTTTCAAAGAGGAACGATGGGGTGGGGGGAGCCTCCAGACGGCCCCTGGTTTTCCGTCCTGGGCTTTTGAGCAAGCCAGACAAGCCAGGGCCCGAAGGCCTAGACCCGAATTTGGCAAGCGTCAAAGTGGAACGGAGCGCTCTTCTGGGCCCCGTCTTGCTTTTTAATTGCAGTTCTGTTGGGTGTTGAAAGAACCGCGCGCTGCCTCATGTCCTTATCTGGTTTGGAACTCTATTTTTGCTAAGTCACACATCTGAGGATCCGGCGTGGTTGGGAAAGGTGACCTAGAAATCCAGGCAAACAAACCAGAAGCTTGAAGCCAGGAGAGAAAAAAAGCCCAGCCACTTGGTTGAAATCAATAGCTGAATTCCAGCCCCTCCTTCTCCTCCACCATTAGTTCCTTCGTTCCTAGCACCTCACTGCCCTTCACTTACCCTTCCCTCGATTTTTCTTATTCTGTTCATTGCCTCCTCTGCATCCGTCTTTTGGCTGCTTTGCCTGCAAGACTCCCTGGATCTTTTTCAGCGTCACAGGCTGCCCCGCAAAGACCCTCTCCTCCAGGCCGATGTACTTTTCTGTACTAACCCCACCCAAGCCAACACCTTCCCTCAAAGAAGTTGGACTGCCACCATTCTGACAGCTTTGTTCCCGGAGTGCTTTAGAACGGGGGAATCACACAGAGTCTTCGCATTGCTACCCCAGTGTTGCTTGTGATTCAGCAACTCTTGTTTCCAGTCTGTTCCTGAATTTCCTTTGCAATAAAGCAGCTACTTTAAGGTCACCCACTGAATGTCCTAGAAGGCCGCAGTATTCTCCTACAGGTTTCTATGTCTTGCATTCTCTCTTTTTTTAAAAAAGTAATTTTTATTTTGAACTTGTTGAGGGAATAGAGAATAAAAAAGGGGTACGGAGAATCTTGTATTCTCTATCGGTCAGACCAGTGTTCCCTCTAAGCTGAGTTGGTGTGAGCTAGCTCACAGTTTTTTAGCCTCCGGCTCACACATTTCTGTCTTAGCCCAGGAAGGAGGGCTCCAGAGCAGTGTTCCCTCTACACTGAGTTAGTGTGAGCTGGCTCACAGTTTTTTAGCCTCCGGCTCACACATTCTTGTCTTTGCTTAGGAAGGATGGCTCCAGAGCAGTGTTCCCTCTAAGCTGAGTTAGTGTGAGCTAGCTCACAGTTTTTTAGCCTCCGGCGCACACATTCCTGTCTTCGCCCAGGAAGGATGGCTCCAGAGCAGTGTTCCCTCTACGCTGAGTTAGTGTGAGCTAGCTCACAGTTTTTTAGCCTCCGGCTCACACATTTCTGTCTTAGCCCAGGAAGGATGGCTCCAGAGCAAACTTAATGTATGCAGCAGCCAAATCGCTCGCTCACAACTTGAATGCCAGGAGCTCACAGAGTAGAATTTTTGCTCACAAGACTCCACAGCTTAGAGGGAGCATTGGGTCAGACCCTATGCCGGAGGATAAATGGAGACAAATCTGACATCAAGAATCACAAGACTGAGAAACCTACAGGAGAACATGAAAGCTCATACCTGTCAGCTATGCTGCCATGGGGGTTGGGGAGTTCATTCTGTGTCTTGTTAATGGCTATTGTATTCCTAACCTTGCTGTTACGCCTTTGCTGAAACGCTTATCTCTACAGATGTGCAGGAGGAGGTTGTGTTGTCTGGAGAGCTCCTATGTACCGAGTTCTCAGCTTTAGCCACCTAACGGTTGCCTGACTTATCCCGCATGCGGGAGGGTGCCTAATTGGCCAATGCCATGGGGTGTGTGTGTGCATATGAATACCCTATATCCTATTATGCTCTACTGGCTGTGGGTGGCCATTCTTAACAGTGCCTGTGTTACTGCATCTATAGCTTTGCAATAAAAGTATAACCGTTCCTGAATGCGTGTACTTCGTTGTTAGCTGTGGGTTCTGACAATACCTTGAATAAAACTTTGTTGGCCTTAAAGGTGCCACTGGACTAGAATTTTGTTCTGTTGCTTCAGACCAACATGGCTACCCCACCTGTCAGCACAGTTTGATGCAGGAAGAAGAAGAAGAAGAGGAAGAGGAGGAGGAGGAGGAGATTGGATTTATAACCCTCCTTCACTTGGAGTCTCAGAGCGTCTTACAAACTCCTTTTCCTTCCCCTCCCCACAACAGACACCCTGTGAGGTAGAAGAAGAACAACAACAAGAAGACGAAGAGGAGGAGGAGATTGGATTTATAACCCCCCTTCACTTGGAGTCTCAGAGCGTCTTACAAACTCCTTTTCCTTCCCCTCCCCACAACAGACACCCTGTGAGGTAGATGCAGCTGAGAGAGCTCTGACAGAAACGGCTGTTTTTCAAGAACAGCTCTTATCAGAACTACGGCTTGCCCAAGGTCATCCAGCCAGGTGCAAGTGGAGGAGCGGGGAATCAAACCCGGTTCTCCCAGATTACAGTCCGCGCACTTAACCGCTACACCAAACTTTCCCCTCACGAATAGATTAATTCCCCACTTTAATCACACGTGGACAGGGTCTGAACTGACTGGGAAAGGGATATCAACGTGGTGGTCATCCGCTCAAATCGTTGACTCCAGGTTGAGCCAGGGATGACGGACGGCGAGACGGCTGGAACCCAGCGTGGCCTGATTTGGAATCCTGTACGCGGTTTCCGTCCCTGTGTCTCAGAAATGATTATTCTAATGCCGGGAAATGCGGGGCAGATTCCTTGGGAGAGAAGGCTTGCAGAGGCTGGACTGCCCTAGAGCACAGGAGATGACTCACTGGAGGGACCTAGGATCTGTTTATGAGGTGTGAATTGGGTTTCCAACCTCCAGGTGGGGCCTGGAGACCTCCCAGAATTACAACTGATCCGCAGACTATGAAGATCCGTTCCCCTGGAGAAAATAGGGCTACTTTGGAGGGTGGGCTCTACGCAGGGGTCATTTCGTAGAAAAAGAGGTGCAGGAGCTCATTAGCATAGCTTATTTGCATATGTCACACCCCCTGACATCACCGGAAGTGTGTCAGAAGGCAACACCCACTGCTCAGGCTCCACTGGACTGTTTTGGATTGCTAGCTATTGGCGGGGGGACGTGTAGATCAGTCCTCGCAGAAGAGGGAGAGCTTGTACCTGAATAAAACTTGGTCTTAAAGGTGCCACTGGACTGTTTTGGACTGGGGGGGGGCTCTATAACGTACCTGGCTGCTTCTTGCTCTGACTGAGGGCTGCTGGGAGCAGGGGGGTGGGACTTGTTGCTTGTGCCCGCCCCCTGGGCTCTTTACTGCCGGAGCTCTGCTCCTGTGCGCTCCTGCAGGAAATGACCCCTGGCTCTATGGCATCGTTCCCTGCTGAGGTCCCTTCCCTTCCTCCCCAAACTCTACTCTCCTCAGGTTCCACCCCCAAAATCTCCAGGTATTTCCTAAGCTGGCACTGGTAACCCTAGGAGAAATGAGAGAACCTGTCTTCTCTCTCTCCCACTCTAGGGGTACCCTGTGGGTTTGGTGGGCTGTAGATTTGGGAGAGTTTTGTAGATGTGGCCCGGAGTGACGTGGTCCACAGGGTTGCGAAGAGTCGGACTCGACGGAACGGTGACAACAAAAGATTTGGGAGAGGGAAGAAGGAGCTCGTTCTGTACACAGAGTTTAATGAGCTTGTGGAACTCACCGCCACAAGAGGTAGTCACGGCCACTGTTCCGGATTAGCTTTAGAAGGTGGTCAGGCGAACCACGCTGGAGGAGGGAGTCTCTCCCTGGCTACTCACTGCGTTGGCTAAATGAGGCCGAGACGGGAAACGCCAAGGAAGGTTCAGCTGCGAATGTATAAATGAATCCTCCTTTGGAAGAGTTCTCTGGGTGAGGAAGCAGAGTATATTCATTCCCCTCACGAACAGATCAATGTGTTAGGGTATATTTATACCGCAACATCCAGATCGGTTTGGGAGTGCAAGAGGGACAGGCACGTAACAAACCTGCTGTGGAGGTAAGATAGGAATACAGGAAGAGCCCCTCTGTGCTTGGGGGCGGGGGTGTGTGGATTGGCTTTACCTTTAAGCATCTGTCTGGAATTCAACCCTTGTTTGCCTTGCTAAAAAAAATTTGTGATGCGGAAAGCCGTGGGCTTAGTCCGAGCAGCTGTTCAGCGATTTGCAATATGTACCGGAGGCCGTTTATGTTATGTGCCTCTGGGCACAGGCTGAGCGGCTGTGCAGACACGGAATACTCATGAACATTCTGCCTTCCAGAGGGAGAGGGAAGGCGAGCAAGCGTTTCCCAGCGGATCATATATAACCGTGAGCACAGCACTAGTGGCAAGCTGGGTCACCCCACATCACACTGCATGGGGGGGGGGATTTTACTCTCCTCTCCCTCCCCCAGTTTTGTGATTTAGTACTCCTCCTAAAAGACGCACAGATCATTGCCGTTAACTGGGGAAGGGGACTTTCCATCCAGGGTCGACTTGGGTGACTGGACCATCTTTCCGAGAGGGATGTATATTAGGTGTCAGGTGTGGATATGTGAGTGAGTAGGGCAGACAAACAGAAGCACTTCTTCAGTCAGTGGGTAATTAACTGGTGGAACTGACTAACACAGGACAAAGGGTTGGCCACTGGCTTAGATGGCTTTAGGAGGGGATGACGTATAATGGTGGAAGAAACGAGATCCATCAACAGCTTAAGAACATAAGAACATAAGAGATGCCAATGTTGGATCAGGCCAAAGGCCCATCCAGTCCAACACTCTGTATCACACAGTGGCCAGAAATACCAGAGCCATCAGGAGGTCCACCAGTGGGGTCTTCTAGCCAGGAAGACCAAAAAGAATCTCCATGTTACCCCTGACCTGGATAGCCCAGGCCAGCCCGATCTCATCGGGTCTCAGAAGCTAAGCAGGGTCGACTCTGGCAAGTACTCGGATGGGAGACCTCCTTGGAGTACCAGGCAGTCGGGAGACGGGGGCAGGCCTTAGTCAGCCACCTCCCTGAATATCCTCCAGGCCCCCAGTAGGGGCCGGTCACCAGAGGTCGCCATGCCTTCCAGGTGCACACACAGACACACCTGTACACACACATGCACATATTAAAAAATACAACCCCCTGCCGAAAAAAGAGAACCTCCATATTCAGAGGCAGTGTGCATCAGAGTTGGGGCTGCCAACCTCCAGGGGGCACCTGGAGATCTCCCACTATTGCAGTTGATCGTTTCCCCTGGAGAAGACGGCTGCTTTGGAGGGTGGACTCTGTGGCATTATATCCTGCTGAGGTCCCGCCCCTCCCCACACCCCGCCTTCCCCAGACTCCACCTCCCAAATCTCCAGGTATTTCCCCAACCAGAGCTGGCATTCAGAATATCTGTTACTATATGGAGCAAAGATGGAGGAGGCTTGATGCTCTGTTGTGGGGAGGGGCACATGGTTGGCCACTGTGTGCAACGGGAGGCCGGCAAGATGTCCATCGGCCTGATCCAGCAGGGCTGCTCTCTCTCGAGTCCTTGTCGAATACGGCTCTCCGCGTGGGCCCAGCCAAGTCAGCTCATCAGCTGGTGACCCGCGCGCCCTGCGCTTCATCGCTACGCGGTCCATCAAGCCGTATTCATCCGTGAAATGTCAGAAACTGGTGCCACTGAGTGTGAAATGGATGTTCAGTTTGGCAGGAGGAGGGGGATCCTTGGGACCAGGCCTAGAGCCGATGATCCGGGGTCAGTGCACACTCGGGAGGGAAGCCTGCAGAAGCGGCAGGAGACGGGACATCGCTCAGTGGCTCATAGGGTTGCCAGGTCTGGGTTGGATAATACCTGGAGACTTTGGGGGTGGATCCAGAGGAGGGTGGGGTTTGGGGAGGGGAGGGGCCTCAGCATAGTACAATGCCACAGAGTCCATCCTCCAAAGCAGCCATTTTCTCCAGGGGAGCTGATCTCTGTCAGCTGGAGATCAGTTGTAAAAGCGGGAGATCCCCAGGCCCCACCTGGAGGCTGGCAACCCTAGTGGCTCACATCGGCCTGCCAGCCTCCCCAACTGCGCTCATTGATCCAGCGTGGCTCTTGTGTAGTGGTTTGGTGTAGTGGGTAGGAGCACGGACTCTAATCTGGGAGAACCGGGGTTGATCCCCCACTCCTCCACTTGCAGCTGCTGGGTGACCTTGGGCAAGCCGTAGTTCTGATAGGAGCTGTCCTTGAAAAAGAGCAGTTTCTGCCAGAGCTCTCTCAGCCCCACCCACCTCACAGGGTGTCTGTTGTGGGGAGGGGAAAGGAAAGGAGTTTGTAAGCCGCTCTGAGACTCCCTTGGGTAGTGAAGGGCGGGGTATGAATCCAGTCTCCTCCTCCTCTTCCTCCTTCTTCTAACAGGTTGAAACCAAAAGGCCAGCTCAGACGCTACATAGCCAGAAACCAGGGCTGGGAGGTAGTCCCCAACCTTTTGGAGCTTGTGGGAACCTTTGGAATCCTGACACAGGGTTGCCAGGTCTGGGTTGGGAAATACCTGAAGACTTTGGGGGTGGAGCCAGGAGAGGGTGGGGTTTGGGGAGGGGAGGGGCCTCAGCAGGCCACAATGCCACAGAGTCCACCCTTCAAGGCAGCCATTTTCTCCAGGGGAGCTGATCTCTGTCCACTGGAGATCAGTTGTGAAAGCGGGAGATCCCCAGGCCCCACCTGGAGGCTGCAGCACAAAACAAAAGGGATCACAGATATCCACAGGGAAAACCACACACAAGCGAACCCTGTGATATGAACAACATTTATAAGATTTACATTGCTTTCCTAAAACTTTACAAAATTGCAACAATTTGTCCAACATTCTCACTTATACAATATTGTAAAAAAGTCCACATAGTCCAACATAATGAGTGCCCGGCTGTGAACTCATTTCAACTTTACAGTCTTCCTCAGATGTAATCCTATATTTAAAGGAGGTGTCAGCTTCTTCATCCAGCTCAGTATTGTAAATTCTTAATTTCCTTCATAATATCCTGGAATAGACCACAATCAATAAAAATCCACATGAAGCTGCAGGGAAAATAGTTAAAATATTATGAATATTTTATTATGAAGGAAATATTATGAAGGAAATGAAGAATTTACAATACTGAGCTGGATTAAGAAGCTGACACCTCCGTTAAATATAGGATTACATCTGAGGAAGACTGTAAAGTTGAAATGAGTTCACAACCGGGTACCCACCTGGAGGCTGGCAACCCGATCCCGACACCACATGTTTTGGGGCAGCCACAAAATGGCTGCTGCAGGCAGTGGAGACAGCCACAAAATGGCTGCCGCGGCTTACCTTCAGTCACAGAGGGAAGATCCTTGCGCTGTGGTGGCTGCCGCTGCCAAAGCCACATTTTCAAAGGTCTGCACGGCCAGTCATATCTCCAATGGCGGGTTGCCAGGCCCCCCGGCCACTGCCAGGGGATGTGGGGGGGGCAGGGTTGCCAGATCCCAGTTGGGGAACTCTTGGAGGTTTGGAATTGGAGCCCAGGGAGGGCAGGGACCTCAGTGGGGCCCAGTGCCACAGAGCCCACCCTCCAAAGCATCCGTTTGCTCCAGGAGAACAGATCTCTGTAGTCTGGAGAGGAGCTGTAATTCTGGAAGATCCCCAGGTCCCTCCTGAAGGCTGGCATTCCTAATTATTGGCCAATCAGCACCCTTGCTGGGCAAAAGCCCCATCTAGCCCCTCCCACTTTATACTTGGCGTGCATCGGAAAAGGTGCCCACAAGCACCATGTTAAGAACATAAGAGAAGCCAAAGCTGGATCAGGCCAATGGCCCATCCAGTCCAACACTCTGTGTCACACAGGGGCCAGAAATACCAGGTGCCCTCAGGAGGTCCAGCAGTGGGGCCAAGACACTACAAGCCCTCACACTGTTGCCCCCCCCCCCAAGCACCAAGAATACAGAGCATCACTTGCCCCAACCTGAGAGTTGCTATCTATACCTTGTGGCTAATAGCCACTGATGGACCTCTGCTCCATATGCTTATCTAATTCCCTCTTGAAGCTGTTCATGCTTGTAGCCGCCACCACCTCCTGTGGCAGTGAATTGCACGTGTGAATCACTCTTTGGGTGAAGAAGGACTTCCTTTTATCCGTTCTAACCCTACCGCTCAGCAATTTCATTGCTTGTCCACAAGTTAGGCTTCCCAAGTCCCCCCGGGGGGCGGGGAAACCCCTGCCCCAGAGGCCCGTTCCCCACCGCTGGTGGATCGGGCCCCGGGGGGAACCCCACCCCAACGTGCGCGTCACCCGGAAGTGACGTTAGAACGCCGGGCACGCTGGGGGCGGGGCCACGGTCATCCGAGGGAAAACTCTATGGTTGGAACTGGTTGGCCGCTGTGTGAAATAGGATGCTGGACTGGATGGACCACTGGTCTGATCCAGCAGGGCTCTTCTGATGTTCTTATCAGGGAAGGCTTCGGCCTCTCTGCCCTGTTGATGGCCCTCCAAAGGAACTGGTTGGCCTCTGTGTGAGATAGGATGCCAGACAAGATGGACCACCGGTCTGATCCAGCAGGGGTCTTCTTAGGGTCTTAAGTTAACCCAGTACTCAGATTGTACATGTGTACACCTTAACTTGTGAACCAGGCATTTTAAAAGTGTGTAATAAATTCAGGAGAGACAAGCCCAAGTACTTCTTCACTCAGAAATATAACAGGGAGACGCGTCAAGCTCCTCTTAATCTCTGCTTCACATTTGACGAGCAAAGTGTGCATCTTAAAGATGTAATAGGCGAGAATGGCCAGACAGCTCCGAGGTCCAATTTTCCTAGCAGACAGCCTTTTCATGCCCCCAAATACCCATTTATAACTGTGCATGAAAAAATCCATCCTCCGACCCTGGAGTGTCGGAGTTAATTTGTTCAGGGAGTGGGTGGACCCTGCAAGGTTTTGTTTGTAATTGCAAAAAATAATTTTATTTTTATTGGCAGGGCAGGGGGGAGAGAGAGAGGATTTTTGTCTTCTCCGGAACAGTTGGCCAAAGATTGTTTCACCTTTGAGTTTCCTGTGGTGTTTTAAATGCTCTATAAATTTAAAAGCAAGAGATAGATGCTGATTACTTTGGCACAGCTGTTGCCGAGCAGTGAAGCTTTTAATATCACTTTTTTTTTCTTTTTAAAGGCAGAAAATCTGATTTTTTTTCCAAAAAGGGGGGGGGGTGCTTTGACGTTTGGTTCTGGGCTGAAAGTTCCCTTGATTATAATTTGGGGGGTTGGGTTGCCAGCTCTTGGTTGGGAAATACCTGGAGATTTGGAGGGTGGAGCCTGCCAAGTCAGGATTTGGGGGAAGGAAGGGACCTCCTTGGTATAGAATGCTGTAGAATCCACCCTCCAAAGCAACCATTTTCTCCAGGAGAACCAATATCGGTCGCCTAGAGATCAATTGTACTAGTGGGAGATCTCCAGGACCAGGTGCCACCTGGATGTTGGAACCATATGTAGAAGTCAGAAGAGAAGAAGAAGAAGAGACTGGATTTCTACCCCGCCCTTCACTACCCAAAGGAGTATCCGAGCGGCTTACAAACTCCTTCCCCTCCCCCTTCCCACCACAGACACCCTGTGAGGTAGGTAGGGCTGAGGTAGAAGAAGAAGAAGAGACTGGATTTATCCTCCGCCCTTCACTACCCGAGGGAGTCTCAGAGCGGCTTACAAACTCCTTTCCCTTCCCCTCTCCACCACAGATACCCTGTGAGGTAGGCGGGGCTCAGAGAGCTCTGACAGAAACTGCTCTTTTTTCAAGAACAGCTCTTATCAGAGCTACGGCTTGCCCAAGGTCATCCAGCCAGGCGCAAGTGGAGGAGTGGGGAATCAAACCTGGTTCTCCCAGATGAGAGTCCGCGCACTTAACCACTACACCAAACTGGCTCTGTTTGGGGTACTGGTCATCCAGCCAGGTGCAAGTGGAGGAGTGGGGAATCAAACCCGGTTCTCCCAGATTAGAGTCTGCGCACTTAATCACTACACCAAACCGTCTCTCAGTTGGAGAGAATCAAACTCGGTTCTCCCAGATTAGAGTCCGCGCACTTAACCACTACACCAAACTGGCTTTGTTTGGGGTACTGTTTATATTGCCTCCCATTGCCCAGAACCAAAACTATCTACCTTCCAATTGAATCCAAGTGAAGAGTTTGAAATGTTGTATTTTGGGATGTGTTTTTTTCTGCTACGGCCGAAAGAATCTTTGTGGGTCCCCCCCCCCCTACTCTTTAAGCAGAGTCGGGACTTAATAGTTTGTGAACCGTTTATTGATCTCACCGAGGAGAAGAGGCCAAACTCCTTGAGAGGAAAAATAAATATCTTTATAAACTGTCAGGGCTAACATCTCTCTCCCCTTGGCAGTGGCTGTACACCTTAAACGGCCCATCAGGCAGGAGTTTAACAGATCCCTAGAATTCCTGTTCCAGATACAGGGGAAAGCTGAACCAGTTTTGTCTGCTGCAGGAATAAAAAATGAAAACAGGCAGAAACCCTAAAGCTTGCCTTGCACCTGTAGAAGACAGGCTGTTGTTCTACAGGCAAAGGCTTGAATGTAGAAGAAGAAGAAGAAAAGATTGGATTTATACCCCACCCTTCACTACCGAAAAGTGTCTCAGAGCGGCTTACAAACTCCTTTCCCTTCACCTCCCCACATCAGACACCCTGTGAGGTAGGTGGGGCTGAGAGAACTCTTTCAAGGACTGCCCTTGAGAGAACAGCACTGAGAGAACTTGTGACTGACCCAAGGTCACACCAGCAGCTGCATGGGGAGAAGAAGAAAAGAAGAAGAGATTGGATTTCTACCCCGCCCCTCACTACCCAAAGGTGTCTCAAAGCGGCTTACAAACTCCTTTCCCTTCCCCTCCTCACAACAGACACCCTGTGAGGTGGGTGGGGCTGAGAGAGCTCTTTCGAGAACTGCTCTTTTTCAAGAACAGTTCTTATCAGAGCTACGGCTTGGCCAAGGTCATCCAGCCAGGTGCAAGTGGAGGCGTGGGGAATCAAACCCGGTTCTCCCAGATTAGAGCCCGCACACTTAACCACTACACCAAACTGGCTATGTAGGCAGTGACATACTGGGGAAAAGTTTTGCAAGATCCAAGGAAGGAAAAATTAGGATGTTTGTCATCTTGTGTCTCAACTACTGCACCGTTATGGGGGGGCGACATATGCTGGCTGTGTTCATTTAATTTGTTTATGTCATGTATACTTTGCCTTTCTCAATGGAACTCAAGGCGGATTACACAGAGTGAGTCGATGCAATCAACAAGAAGATACACTCAATAAACAGTGCAATAGGATTTGGTTTGTACGTAACAACATAAGAGAGGCTATGTTGGATCAGGTGAATGGCCCATCCAGCCCAACACTCTGTGTCACACAGTGGTCAAAACCCAGGTGCCATCAGGAGGTCCACCAGTGGAGCCAGAACTCCAGAAGCCCTCCCACTGTTGCCCCCCATGCACCAAAAATACAGAGCATCACTGCCCCAGACAGAGTGTTCCATAGAACCAACCAGAAATCTAAAAATCAGCACTGAAGCAGTGTGCTAACATGACACATGGCATGACGCAAAATTGCACAGTAGTAGGGGACCACAGTTCCTAATAATTTATCCAAGTAACTTTGTGATGCCTTTTGTACAGTGCATAGAAAAGCTTGCATGGAAAAGCCCTCTTGAATTATTCTGTTTTGCATCGTTATGCTGTTTACGACTCTGGCTGTGAAAACAGTAATTAAGAAGTAAGTTTTGCATTGTTTGCAGAAAGCCAGGAAAACGGGAGCTTTCCTGACCTCCTCCGACAGGCCGTTCTGCAAGGTGGGGGCCAAATGGAAAGAAGGCACATACGAAGAAGGCCTCGCTCGGATGCTCACCTAAGGCAAGCTATGGACTAGAACAGGGGTGTCGAACTCATTTGTTATCGAAACAGTGCTCAGACATCTACTTCCTCTGCATGTGGAGGTTTCATTAAACTTATCATTGCTCTAGACCAGGGGTGTCGAACTCATTTGTTAAGGGGGCCGGATCTGGCCTAAATGAGACCCTGTTGGTCTGGACCGGGTGTGTCATCAAATGTGATGCCAGGTAGCAGAGATATAAACTTTATAAAGGACACAAACGCAAAGGGTTTCCGCTCTCAGTCGCAACCTGACCGCCTCCCACGCAAGGGTGTTTTGTCCCCCTTATCTTTTGATGCTTTGGAGGACAATCTTCTCAAAGAAGAGGAAGGAATATTTCCAGCTCTGCTCCGTATCAAAGCCTGCCAGATAAAAGCAGGAAGGCATTGAAGGCTTTCAATGAAAAAGCGGAATTGTGTTTCCGTTTTGAAGCGGGGGGGGGGGACGATCGGCTCGCTGAAGCCCCCTCGTCCGCTGACGGGCCAGCCGTTAGGATCTTGAGCGGCCGGTGACTTCTCTTCTGGGTGCTTTAACTGGCGAGGACCATTCCAGTGAGATTTCCTTCCGGCTTCCATTCTTGGCTCTCTGAAGCTGCAGGTGTAACCGTGCATGGAAAAGGAGCTTTGAACTACGGCAAATGCCTGCCTGTCTCTACTTCCAACAGCGCAGGGCAAAATAAACTCTAGGATAAAAGGCATAAGCTTTTTGTGTCTTTTACATCTGCGTCCATGCTCTTTTCCTTTACAACACTTTCTTCCCCCTTGGTTTAGCTGAGTCCTGCGCTGTATTGATTCTAATTAAGGGACGGGGCCAATTCAGGAGTGGCCCCCCACCGGATTTGGAAGTCCCGGCCCCAGGAATCCAGTCAGGCCCCCCCTTCCTGCCAGTTTGGTGTAGTGGTTAGGAGCACGGACTCCAATCTGGGAGAACCGGGTTCGATTACCTGCTCCTCCACTTGCACCTGCTGGATGACCTTGAGTCAGTCACAAGTTCTCTCAGAGCTGTCCTTGAAAGGGCTGGGCCAATTCAGGTGTGGCCCCCCCACTGGATTTGGAAGTCCCAACCCCAGGAATCCAGTCAGGCTCCCCTTTCCAGTTTGGTGTAGTGGTTTGGAGCGCGGATTCCAATCTGGGAGAACCGGGTTTGATTACCCGCTCCTTCACTTGCACCTGCTGGATGACCTTGAGTCAGTCTCAAGTTCTCTCAGAGCTCTCCTCTCAGAGCTCTCTCAGCCCCACCTACCTCACAGGGAGTCTGTTGGGGGCAGGAGAAGGGAAAGGAGTTTGCAAGCCACTCTGAGTGAAGGGCGGGGTATAAATCCAATCTCCTCCTCCTCCTCTGTATTGGCTTTCCAGAGGCTGTATTTCTTGGTTGTTCTGTTGCTGAGAGCCCGTTTGGTGCAGTGGTTAAGTGCGCGGACTCTAATCTGGGAGAACCGGGTTTGATTTCCCCCTCCTCCACTCACAGCTGCTGGATGACCTTGGGCAAGCCATAGTTCCGTCAGAGCTGTTCTCTCAAGGGCAGTTCTGGAAAGAGCTCTCCCAGCCCCGCCTACCTCACTGCCAACTACCTGGTGGGGTGTAGGGTTCCCCCAGAATCCGAAGTGTTCTCCAGACTGCAGAGATCAGTTGCCCTGGAGAAAATAGCAGCTTTGGAGGGTGGGCTCTATAACATCCCTCCGGGAGTCCTCCCCTTCCTCAAACCACCCCCTCCCCAGGCTCCACTGCCAAATCTCCAAGAATTTCCCAACTCAGACTGGGCAACCCTGTGCGCTTGCTAAGCGAGAAGTCTTTGGCGAGCGACCCAGTCAAAATCCTTCTGGAGGCTGAAGGATATGATGCCGACCCAGTCACTCTTATCGCTCTCTTTGTTTGTCTTTTGTCCAGGCCCATAGCCAGGACATTTTAAAGTCAGGGGGCGTTGAAATGTCTTAGGGGGCACTCAGGCAACGCTCCGTCTAAGCTGCGGAGTCTGGGGAGCAAAAATTCCACTTTGTGAGCTGCGGGCGTTAAAGTGGTGAGCGAGCAACTTGGCTGCTGCATCAGTTAGCTGGCTCTGGAGCCCTCCTTCCTGAGCGAAGACAAAAATGTGTGAGCCGGAGGCTAAAAACTGTGAGCTGGCTCACACTAACTCAGCTAGAGGGAACACTGCTCTGGAGCCCTCCTTCCTGAGCCAAGACAAAAATGTGTGAGCCGGAGGCTAAAAAAGGCGAGCTGGCTCACACTAACTCAGCTTAGAGGGAACACTGCTCTGGAGCCCTCCTTCCCAAGCGAAGACAAAAATGTGTGAGCCGGAGGCTAAAAAACGGTGAGCTGGCTCACACTAACTCAGCTTAGAGGGAACACTGGTCAGGAGCCCTCCTTCCTGAGCAAAGTCAAAAATGTGTGAGCTGGAAGCTAAAAAACTGTGAGCTAGCTCACACTAACTCAGCTTAGAGGGAACACTGCTCTGGAGCCCTCCTTCCTGAGCCAAGACAAAAATGTGTGAGCCGGAGGTTAAAAAACTGTGAGCTAGCTCACACTAACTCAGCTTAGAGGGAACACTGCTCTGGAGCCCTCCTTCCTAAGCCAAGACAAAAATGTGTGAGCCAGAGGCTAAAAGACTGTGAGCTGGCTCACACTAACTCAGCCTAGAGGGAACACTGCTCTGGAGCCCTCCTTCCTGAACGAAGACAAAAATGTGTGAGCCGGAGGCTAAAAAACAGTGAGCTAGCTCACACTAACTCAGCGTAGAGGGAACACGGGTGCACTGGCTAAACAAATTAAAGGAAGACCCGGCTCCTTCCCCGCATCCGCCTTCACTTGGGTCCCTGGGCTTGGATGGGAAGTCACGGGGCCTTGCCGGTAAGTCGGAGGGGGGGGGGCTAGTCTCGAGATGCCTCACTGTCGCTACGGGACTGCTTGTGTCCTGGCAGCCGATTTACGGCCACCCAGCAGGGTTGCGAAGCCAAGAGACATCCAGAGGTGTTTTGCCGTTGTGTCTGCATAGCGACCCTGATATCCCTTGGGGGTCTCCCCACTCAGGACTGTCCAGGGCCAATCCCGCTTAGCCCCCAAGATCTGACAAGATGCTTATTAACCTTCTCTAAGAATTCCAGAAGGCTGGCGAGGCGGGACCTCCCTTTGCCGCACTCGTTCCTTGATACGCCTAGCAATTTTATCTTTAAATAACAGTTTCCACCAAATTATCTGGAACAGACCTGAGGCTAATTAGGCAGTAATTTCCCAGACATCCCCGGATCCCTGTCTTTCTTCACATTACATTTGCCATTTCCCAGACATCTGGTAAGGAGTGAGAAGGCCTTCTCCTCAATACGAGATGGGGGGCAGGGCGGATACTGTTTGGACCACTTGAAGAAGAAGAAGAGATTGGATTTATACCCCGCCCTTCACTACCCAAAGGAGTCTCAGAGCGGCTTACAAACTCCTTTCCTTCCCCTCCCCACAACAGACACCCTGTGAGGTAGAAGAAGAAGAAGAGATTGGATTTATACCCCGCCCTTCACTACCCAAAGGAGTCTCAGAGTGGCTTACAAACTCCTTTCCCTTCCCCTCCCCACAACAGACACCCTGCGAGGTAGGCGGGGCTGAGAGAGCTCTTGACAGAAACTGCTCTTTCCCAAGAACAGCTCTGACAGAACTATGGCTTGCCCAAGGTCATCCAGCAGCTGCACGTGGAGGAATGGGGAATCAAACCCGGTTCTCCCCGATTAGAGTCCGCGCACTTAACCACTACACCAAACCGGAGAACTGTGTGTCTGCCCATAGTTCCTAGTGGATTTTTCCAGGCCTGCCCTTTTTAGCAACCCTCCCCTTCAAAAGAAACAGGGGGGGAAAGAGACGCCGCTTGCAGAAAAGAGAAAATCAATTATAATAACGGCTTTTAAGGACACACACGCAGAAATTAATAGAAATTGCCAAGTACCGGCTGCCCAAAATTATTGATCACCCGGCAGACAAATGTAATGAGTTAAAATGAGCTAATGAATCCCTCCCCCCGTTTGATACACAGGGAAATTGGCTTGTGTAATTTTAGGGGGGGTGGGAGAGAAGCCGCCCCAAGATTAATGCTTTTCGAAGCGAACTTAGATAGCTTTTTAAAATGGGGGAAACTGCAGCAGAAATAAAATGAAGCCCGCCTGTTCAGAGAATGTGCACTTCGAAGGTTGCCAGCTCCAGTTTGGGAAATCTGTGGAGATTCTGTGGGCAGAGACTGAGGAAGGCGGGGTTTGGGGAGGGAGGGGCCTCGATGAGGCATAACGCCACACAGAGACTCCGCCTTCTGAAGTGGCCATGCACTGAACTTTGTGGCTTGGAGGTCAATTGTAATCCCAGGAGATCTCCAGCTACCACCTGGAGCCTGGCAACCACGTGGCAGGGGAGGGGGAGGCGCTTTGGCTGGATTATGTTTGAAACAGGACACAGGGCTCCTTGTTCTTATCAGTGCCACTGAGCCATGAGAGCCAGATGGAACCTCCACGAGCAGGAGCAGTATACCACTGAATAATGAACAGCAGGGGCAAACAATGTGCAAGGACTGGTGTCCTCACAACTTCTTTGCGGCTTTCAGAGAGACAGAGAGGCCTTTGCTCTAAGCCGACAATAAAATAGGTACACCAGAATGGATTGGTTGACTCAGTTCTCCTAACATAATCTCAGTCCCAGCTGTGGTCAACCAGCTGGGACAAGAAACGTGTTTGGTATTTTAAGATGCACTGCATCTGAATGTGGAGGCTCCATTTTGCTGACACGGTTAATATTCTTTGAGAGACTTCCTCTCCCCCCTGCTTTTAAAAGTCATTTTGTGGCGGCAAACTGCACATGTTAATTGTGTGTGAGGCAAAATGACAATTTTAAAAATAAATCTGTCCTTGGTCTGCTGTTAATAGGTTTCTTCAAATGCCCTGAAGGCAAAGTATTTACCTCGCAGGAGACTATTAGGATGGAGAAATACCGCCCACCCGGGCCAAACGTCTCTCCTCCACTGCATAATTCTGAAACCGTAACTTAGGGTCCCTCGACCCTGGCTTGGGAAATTCCTTGTGATATGGGGGCTGTACCTGGGAAGGGCATAGGGTTGCCAAGTCTGGCAAACTTATGGGTGGGGGAGGCTCCAACGTCTCCGGGACCCGGCTTCAGATGCGTGCGCAAAGTGCGCGCGCGCCGCCAGCACATCAACGGAAGTGACATGCGACGTCACTCACGTTGGGGGCGTGGCCCAGATCGTCGGGGGAGGGAACCATATGGTTCCCCCCCCCCGACGATCTGGATCACGCCCCCAACGTGAGCGACATGGCTGTATCACCTCTGGTGACGCAGCTTTGGGGGGCGGAGTTCCCCCCGGGGCCCAATTCCGCCACGGCGGAAATCGGGCCTCCAAAGCAGGGGTTTCCCTGCCCCCCGCCCCCACTTGGCAGCCCTCGGAGGGCAGGGTTTGGGGAGGGGAAGGAACTCAGCAGGGACTCCGATGTCACTAGCTGCCTTTCTTGCCAGGGGGACCGAAGCCCGTAGCCGGGAGATCCGTTGCAATTTGGGGAGATCTCCAGGCCCCACCTGGAGGCCGGCAGCCCCGAATCAGACAGACCAGAGGAAAGTCTGCATGGTATTAATGAGGCGCCCTGTAGACGGGGAAGAGACTCGGCTACCCCTTGGGCAGTTGGGAGCCCTTCGGCTTGCTGGTTCCGCCGCTGGAGCACTAGGCCTTGGAATCCCTGTGTGATGCGTTGCCACTTTTGATAGAGCCAGGGTTGCCAGGTCTGACTCAGGAAATACCTGGGGACTTTGGGGGCGGAGCCAGGATGTGACATCACTTTTGTGATGTCACTGGGCGATTGATCTCCAAAGGGAGTTCTGGCCGTCACATTTAAAGGGACCGCATTCCTTTTAAATGCTTTCTCTCCCTTAGAAATAATGGGTCTGAGAGTTCCTATCTATACCTTGTGGCTAATAGCCACTGATGGACCTCTGCTCCACATGCTTATCTAATTCCCTCTTGAAGCCGTCCATGCTTGTAGCTGCCCCCACCTCCTGTGGCAGTGAATTCCATGTGTTCATCACTCTTTCGGTGAAGGACTTCCTTTTATCCGTTCTAACCCGACTGCTCAGCAATTTCATGGAGTGCCCACGAGTTCTTGTATCAGGAGAGCAGTAGTAGTAGTTCTGGAAAATCTCCAGGCCCTACCTGGAGTCTGGCAACCCTAATTCCCAGTTTCCTCCCCTCCTGCTAGCTTTGGGACCTCCGGGAGGCGTTTCTGCCCAACCTTCTTTCTGCCTTGTCCCCTCCCCGTCAGCCCGATGCCGCCCTCCGCCTCCTCTTCTCCCAACTTCTCGAAGGCCTCTCTGCTCCATGCCCAGCTGTCCTTCGGCTTTTGAGCATCCTTCCCAAATCAATGAGATGGAAACGCATTCAGATGAACGGGCGCTGCCGTCTCCTTCCTCTAATGGGGCAGCCGACAGAAGTAGTTGGCTGCGTTGCAAATTAATCTTTGCTTCTGGCTCAGTGGGTGAGCAACGGGGGGAAGACAGAATAACTCGGCCGCGCTTGCCCATCCATCCGTTCCTCCTGATGGACAGCGAGAGAGGTCCGTTCCGCATCCAGTGCCACAAACGAGCAGCTCACATCGTGAGCTGGTGTGGTGGGCAGATTCGAACTCTGAGCTGGGAGAGACGGGTTTAAATCCCCCACAAAGCTCACAGGGTAACCTTGGGCCAGTGGCACGCTTGTATGCTGACCTACTTCAAGGCAAGAGGTGTTCAGAGGTGGTTTGCCATCGCCTGCCTCTGCGTAGCGACCCTGGACTTCCTTGGAGGTCTCCCGTCCAAGGACTAGTCAGGGCTGACCCTACTTAAGTTCTGAGATCGGGCTAGCCTGAGCCACTGAGGTCAGGGCAGAGAAAACCAGGGCTATTTTGGGGCAGGAACGCACAGGAACGGAGTTCCAGCTGGCTCCTGAATTGGCCACGCCCAGCAGGAACTCATTAGCATAATAGGCCACACCCAACAGCAGAAACTCATTAGGATTAGCTACATTAGGGGTGTGTGGCCTAACATGCAAATGAGTTCCTGCTACAAAAAAAGCCCTGGGTTTTGACAGCAAACAAGGTAAACAGAATAAGAAGCAAAAGGTGGGTGTGGCCACACTTCTGGTAGCATGGGGGTGTGGCCTAATATGATAATTAGCTGTGTTGTCAGGGGTGTGGCCTAATATGCTAATGAGTTTCTGCTGTCGGGTGTGGCCTATTATGTTAATGAGTTCCTGCTGGGCTTTTTCTAAAAAAAAAAAAGCCCTGGAGAAAACATAAGTTTGGGACATGCGTTTCTCCCCAGAGCCCGTCTCTGTGCATCAGCAGCTTGGAACGCCTGGGAAAAGCAGCCCATGAACATTTTCGACAGACTCCTTCGTCAGACACATCCTATGAGAAGCACGACACAGTGGTTAGAGCTCTGGGATTGGGGGCCCCTGTTTCAAACCCTGGGCTCTTCTTGTAGCAGGGACTCCTTTGCATATTAGGCGACACAGCCCTCATGTAGCCAATCCCCCAAGAGCTTACAGTAGCCTCTGTAAGAAGAGCTCTGTAAGCTCTTGCAGGATTGGCTACATTAGGGGGGGTGTCGCCTAATATGCAAAGGAGCTCCTGCTACAAAAAGAGCCCCACCCCCTTCACCTAACCCGCCTCACATGTAAAGCTGCCTTGTGCCAAATCAGACCACTGATCCATCAAGGTCAGTCTTGTCTACTCAGACTGGCGGCAGCTCTCCAGGGTCTCGGGCCAAGGACTTCCGCATTGCCAGCTGCCTGGGTCCTTTCCTGGGGAAAGAGCACCTGCCATCCCTGTCACCTTCCCGGGCAGGGCGGGAGGCTGGGCCCCAACTAGTCCTCATGTCCTAAGGGCTGGTGGTTGGCCCCAGGAGGACAAGAGGCACCCGCAACTTGGCGGGTGGTCCCTGGGGGGGGGATCTTCTGGGAGTTGAGTGCCTGTAGCTGAACCAGTTCTGCTCTGGACTGTCTGAAACCATAACTGGACAAGTAAGAACATAAGAACATAAGAGACGCCAATGTTGGATCAGGCCAAAGGCCCATCCAGTCCAACACTCTGTGTCACACGGTGGCCAGAAATACCAGGTGCCATCAGGAGGTCCCCCAGTGGGGCCAGGACATTAGAAGCCCCCCCACTGTTGACCCCCCCAAGCACCAAGATGACAGAGCATCACTTGCCCCAGAGCCCCTATCTATACCTTGTGGCTAATAGCCACTGATGGACCTCTGCTCCATATGCTTATCTAATTCCCTTTTGAAGCCGTCTGTGCTTGTAGCCGCCACCACTTCCTCCAGAAGCAGTTTCCTGGGGGGAGCACCGGTCTTGGGGATACGCTACGCATACCCCCCAGACCCAACAGGCACGTGACTTGCAGGGCACGTGGAAGGCCACCCCAGGGACGGGCTGTGTGAGTTGGAGGCCTCTGGCTCACCCGGGTCAGTTTTGGTCACTCCCGAACCAGCAGGGGGGACATCCCATTGAAAAGCATTGTCTCTTTGGGGGCCTGCAGCTTGGCCCACCCGAAGTCCAAGAGGGACCAAACTTGGTGGGCACGTCAAGGAGAGTGAGCTGGAATTATGCCGGGAATTTGGGCCCCCCTGGGGGTCTTTTCTGCATCCAGACTGGTCCACGAACCAGTTCACAAACTAGCCACACTTCGGTTCGAGAACCGGTCCGGGGATGGGGTAGGTTCAGTTCGGTTCGATCCGGGCCAGATTTTGAAAGTGCCCATCCCTAATCCTAATGTTGTATTTGAGCTGGTATTTTTTTCCATCACAAATTGTTCCCAGATTTTACAAAATTTAAACATTTAAAATCCTATGTGTCTTTTTTAAAGCGACACCCTCAAGCTTGCATAAATGACACAGACAGGAAATTTGCTCCCAAAATGTCTAGTCCCAGAGGAGGCCCCCAATTTACAGACAGGTCACTTCACCACCTTGCCAGGGTTTGGAGAGTTCGGCAGTCCCGGTAGGCACAAGGACAGGATAGCTGGAAGTAGAGATTTTCAGGGAAATGGCATTTAAACACTTGAAGCTGCCTCCTACTGAATCAGACCCTTGGTCCGTCAAGGTCCAGTGTTCCCTCTAAGCTGAGTTAGTGTGAGCTAGCTTACAGTTTTTTTAGCCTCCAGCTCACACATTCTTGTCTTCGCTCAGGGAGGGCGGCTCCGGAGCAAACTAATTTATGCAGCAGCCAAATCACTCTCTCACAACTTGAATGCCAGCAGCTCACAAAGCAGAATTTTTGCTCACAAGACTCCACAGCTTAGAGGGAGCATTTAACGTCTATGCAGACGGGCAGCGGCTCTCCAGGGGTCTCAGGCGGAGGTCTTCCACATCGCCTCCTGCCTGGACTGTTAAACTGGAGATGCCGGGGATTGAACCTGGGACCTTCGGCATGCCAAGCAGATGCTCCACCGCTGATGCCTCAGCCCTGGATTTTGCATCTCCTCACCCGCCCTGCATTCCTTCCTGTGGAATCCCGGCACCCACAACCCACCCCCGGCTGTGGTTTGGAGAATGAAGCGTGCTGCACACGGCTAGCCAAATGCGCTGTTCTTGGTTATGTGCGTGTTGAACAGGCGGAGGCCCCCATGCTGCACATGGCTAGCAAAATGCGCTGTTCTGAGAGCCAGTTTGGTGTAGTGGTTAAGTGCGTGGACTCTAATCTGGGAGAACCGGGTTTGATTCCCCACTCCTCCACATGCAGCTGCTGGATGACTTTGGGCAAGCCATGGTTCTGTCAGAGCTGTCCTTGAAAAAGAGCAGTTTCTGTCAAAGCTCTCTCAGCCCCACCTACCTCACAGGGTGTCTGTTGTGGGGAGGGGGAGGGAAAGGAGACTGTAAGCCGCTCTGAGACTCCTTTGGGTAGTGAAGGGTAGAAATCCAATCTCCTCCTCCTCCTCTTCTTCCTCCACATCACCTATTGCCTGGACTGTTAAACTGGAGATGCTGGGGATTGAACCCAGGACCTTCGGCATGCCAAGCAGATGCTCCACCGCTGAGGCCTCAGCCCTGGGCTTTGCATCTCCTCACCCGCCCTGCATTCCTTCCTGTGGAATCCCGGCACCCACAACCCACCCCCGGCTGTGGTTTGGAGAATGAAGCGTGCTGCACACGGCTAGCCAAATGCGCTGTTCTTGGTTATGTGCGTGTTGAACAGGCGGAGGCCCCCATGCTGCACATGGCTAGCAAAATGCGCTGTTCTGAGAGCCAGTTTGGTGTAGTGGTTAAGTGCGTGGACTCTAATCTGGGAGAACCGGGTTTGATTCCCCACTCCTCCACATGCAGCTGCTGGATGACTTTGGGCAAGCCATGGTTCTGTCAGAGCTGTCCTTGAAAAAGAGCAGTTTCTGTCAAAGCTCTCTCAGCCCCACCTACCTCACAGGGTGTCTGTTGTGGGGAGGGGGAGGGAAAGGAGACTGTAAGCCGCTCTGAGACTCCTTTGGGTAGTGAAGGGTAGAAATCCAATCTCCTCCTCCTCCTCTTCTTCCTCCACATCACCTATTGCCTGGACTGTTAAACTGGAGATGCTGGGGATTGAACCCAGGACCTTCGGCATGCCAAGCAGATGCTCCACCGCTGAGGCCTCAGCCCTGGGCTTTGCATCTCCTCACCCGCCCTGCATTCCTTCCCGTGGAATCCCAGCACCCACCCCTGGCTGTGGTTTGGAGAATGAAGCGTGCTGCACATGGCTAGCCAAATGCGCTGTTCTTGGTTATGTGCGTGTTGAAAAGGCGGAGGCTCCCAAGCGAGAGGCGGTGGTGGGGAGAGAGGACATGTCGGAGCTGATGCACTTGGAGAGTTTGCATTAACAGAAAATTAGCCAGGAAGCCAGCCTCCCTATTAAGCAAACCCCAGACCGGATCATTTATCTGCTCGGCAGCCAATTAAGGAAATTGACTGCAGCCGCGGACCAGGGAGCCCAACCTGTTCTCTTTGGCTCTGCCTGCCACCCAAGGGGGAAAGGATCCATTGGGCTCAGCCACCTGGGATCCCCAGGGCTGGAGCTGGAAAGGGGAGGCTATGGCAGGCACAGAGGGACCCTCACAACCGAGGGGGCCACACGAGAGGGGTTTACAAAATTATGCATGGAACAGAGATGGCAGCGGAAGCAGTACTTTCCTCCCTTTTGCACAATACAAGAACTCGTGGGCAGTCGGGTCAGAATGGGCTATAGGAGGTATTTCTCCACCCAGAGAGTAATGAACACGTGGAATTCACTGCTGCAGGAGGTGGTGGTGGCTACAAACATAGCTTCAAGAGGACTGGTCCATCAGTGGCTCTTAGCCACAAGGTACAGATGGAACACTCTGTCCGGGGCAGGGATGCTCTGTATTCTTGGTGCGGGGGTGGCAACAGTGTGGCATGGCACAGAGTGTTGGACTGGATGGGCCATTGGCCTGATCCAACATGGCTGCTCTTATATTCTTATGTCTGGGGCAGTGATGTTCTGTCTTCTTGGTGCTTGAGGGGGGGGGGCAACAGTGGGAGGGCATCTGGAGTTCTGGTCCCGCTGGTGGACCTCCTGAGGGCATCTGGGTTTTGGCCACTGTGTGACACAGTGTTGGACCGGATGGGCCACTCCCTGGTCCCTGCAGTTTCCTTTTAGGGCACATGCCAACTGCCGTTGACCCCCAGTGGCTTTTCATCCATATTCGATGGTCCGATATGATAAGAGAGAGAGACTGATGAGGAGGCGATGAAACGACCAAGTGTGGATTGCCAGCACTGGGGTGTGTGAAAAATTTGGTTTTCAGACCTCCGGAAAACTCACGACCCTCATCTTAGGAAGGGACCCCCGTGCGCTGCAGAGAAACGGTGTGTGTGTGTGTTTGGCTGGTGCCACAGATAGCACATTTCAGATCCTGGCCAAGCTGGCTGGCTTTTCTGCAAACGGAGGCCACACCCTAGAGCAGCCTCCCCCCCCCCCCCGCACTGTGGCTCTGTACTGCAGGGCAAGACGGAGTGTGCGCATAGACTTTCTCTCAAGGAAAACATATCCATCATTATTGAGGAAAGCCAAAGCACAGAGTGTGAGAAAACCACTGATGAGGGAGAGAAAGGAGTACGTTGCACGGAATTGGGATCGCCCGCTCCAACTCCCCTCGTACAACACCATGCAGAGGCAAATGGTCCCTGTAGATGGAAGAGGGAAGCAGCGATTGGATTTATACCCCACCCTTCACTCCCTGAAGGAGTCTCAGAGCGGCTTACAATCCCCTTTCCCTTCCCCTCCCCACAACAGACATCCTGTGAGGTAGGCAGGGCTGAGAAAGCTCGCTCGAGAACTGCTCCTGAGAGAACTTGTGACTGACCCAAGGTCACACCAGCGGCTGCATGGGGGAGGTGTGGGAAATCAAACCCGGCTCTCCCAGTTCAGAGTCCGCATTCCTAACCAGCACACCAAACTGGATGGTGCCCTTCAGACATGGGCGGCCACCGACTCTTCTGTTCCTCTGACCCTCCACTGCAGAGTGGGTCACTGATGGCACGCCGGCCACAGGAAGCCGGGTCCTCTCCCCCTCTGGCTGGACCACTCTGCAGTGCTGTACGGCCACCAGGGGCAGATGAACCATGAAGCAGACCAGGCACGTGCTTAGGACACCAGGGCCAAAGGGGGCACCACAAAGTTGGGGGAAAGGGGGAAAAGCTTCGTTTGTACAGTCTATTGTGTTATCCTATGAATACATTTTTGTATTGCTGCAACCTGCATTGTATGTCTGGTCAGACAGGTCAACAACTGACAGTTTGATTTTTAGAGTGGGCTTTACAGGGAAAAAAATAATAATAGTAATGGGCTGATCTCCTAGAGAAGATGTAATGATTTACTATTGTGAGAGAAAAGATGGAGTTACATAGAGTAAGGTGAAAACATACTGGCACTGTAAAGCTAAGAAAAATATAAAATACTATGTCTAAGTTTGAAAGTATATGGGATTTTGAAAGCTAAAAAGGTGAAGGAATATCTTAAAGGGACCAAACTGTTATTATACAAGAAATACGTGCCCACATTAGAACTGTTAAAATGTCGAAACAGCTGTTTCTTTCCCTTTCTATTTTTATGGTTATAAAACTAATTAGGGTAGCATAGATAAAATGAAATATAGCAGATAGGATATAGAAAAATGAACTATATATTGGGAATAGAATTTTGATTAAGGATATTTGTTGTGGAATATAAAGTTAAACGAGGAGGAAAAAAGAACTATGTATCTAAAGATGTTGTGAGCGAGACAATGTCTAGATATTTTAAAAACGTATTGCTCTTTCTGTTGTTTTGTGTAATCCTTAAAAACTAATAAACTTTGCCCATTTGGGCAAGTATATATATATATAAAAAAACAACTGAAATGGACTGGGTCAGTGTGGAAAGGAGGGGGGCACCAAAATTGGTCAGTGCTTAGGGCACCGGTGAGCCTTAACCCGCCCCTGACGGCCACCGTAGTTGACTGGGGCTGGTGGGGAGAACGGGTCACGTGAACACATGAACCTGCCGTACACCAAATCAGACCCTTGGTCCATCAGGGTCAGGATTGTCTACTCAGACTGGGGTAGCGGCTCTCCAGGGTCTCAGGCGGAGATCTTCCACATCACCTGCCTGGTCCTTTCCACTGGAGATTGAACCGGGGACCTTCTGCCTGCCAAGCAGAGGCTCTTCCACTGAGCCAAGGCAGCTCCCACACCTAGTACCGTCCCTTCTGTCTCAGCTGCAACAGAAGTTACTTTGGAGCCTGCATGGCTGAGCGAGTAACCGACTACCTCACCGTTGGGGTCTCTAGGAACTGGGGCAGAAACACGAGCAAACTCCTTGGCTGGTGACCCCGAAGAACGCAGCCTGGATCTGTGCTGGTAAAGGGCGACGCGGGCCTTCTGTGTCTGAGTACTCAATGCTGGTGGAAGAGAGACTGTTCTCGGGTCCGGCTTGTGAGCAACGCTCCCTCGAAGCTGTGGAGTCCTGTGAGCAAAAATTCTACTTTGTGAGCTCCTGGCATTCAAGTGGTGAGCGAGCGATTCAGCTACTGCATCATTAGCTTGCTCTGGAGCCGTCCTTCCCGAGCCGAGACAAAAAAAATCTGAGCTGGAGGCTAAAAAGCTGTGAGCTAGCTCACACTAACTCAGCTTAGAGGGAACACTGCTTGTGAGATTCCTGACTGGTGGTGGCGGCGGCGAACAGAATCTGAGGCCCTGAAGCCGAGACCCGATCAATCTTTTGTTCTGAGGGGGATGGCTCTTGGGGCCCGCCATGCAACTCAGTGTGACGCCCCACTGTCTCGGTGGGCACTGAGGGAGCCAGTCCATGCCCCAGTATGCATGCCCACCCCCGCGTAGCTTGGTGTAATGGTTAAGTGCGTGGACTCTAATCTGAGAGAACTGGGTTTGATTTCCCACTCCTCCACTTGCACCTGGCTGGATGACCTTGGGCAAGCCGTAGTTCTGGCAAGAGCTGTCCTTGAAAAAGAGCCATTTCTGTCAGAGCTCTCTCAGCCCCACCTACATCACAGGGTGTCTGTTGTGGGGCGGGAAAGGAGATTGTGAAAGGGAAAGGGAGCGGTGGCGCAGGAAGTAAGGGAAGCCTGCTTTAAACATCTGGGCGAACAGCTCCGACTGTTCGATCCCCCACCGCGGTCAGGGTGAGCTCCTGGCCCTGTGTCCCAGCTCCCGTCGACCCAGCGGTTCGAAAGCCCGTTAAAGGGCAAGTAGATAAATGGGGACCTGCTATTAGAGCAGGGGGCACCCACCTCAGTTGTAGCGGCGACGGCAGGAGAGCGGATAGCGGAGAACAATGAGCGGCGGCGGTGGCAGAGAAAAATGGCGGCTGGCGACGAGGCGATGGATGAAGGAGGCCGGACCAACTAGGCGTGGAGGCAGAGCGACGCGGCAGGCCGGAGCCTGATTTGGACAGAGACCGCTGCGAGCATGCGCAGAAGCACAAAGTGGTCCTGGCCTGGAGGCGGAGTTACGACAGCCGGAGAGGTGGAACAACAAAGACCAGCGCCGAAGAAGGGTCGCCGCCAGACTGTCCCCTCACAAGGAAGATCTGCTACAGAACAAGGGTGCCTGGTAGGAATCTCACCTTCCCGACATTCATGTGGCCCTAGATTAGGATTGTTCGGAATTAGAATTGTAAGCCGCTCAGAGCCCCTTAGTGGGGTGAGCGGGATAGTAAGTTGAAATAAATAAATAAATAAATAAATGATTGTAAGCCGCTCTGAGACACCTTTGGGTAGTGAAGGGCGGGGTAGAAATCCAATCTCTTCTTCTCCCACCCGCCTGCTTCGACGCACGGCTCCTCGTCATCCACGCACCAAGGCGGGCCTGACGTCTCTGGCTGGGCCTGTTCGGAACACCGGGAGCGGTGGAGGCGATTCCGCCTATTAAAGACAGGCCAGCTCCACGACGGGACCAGGACCAAGGCTGAACCGGCACTAATTACACTAAAAGCATTATCTAACCAAGTTGGCAGGTGTCGGAGGGACAGTCGGGACACTCAGGGGTATTAAACCACGCTTTAAATCAAAACGGGTTTTGGTGCAGGGTTACGGGAGAAGGGTGGATGGACGGAACTGCTCGCCGCTCCTTCAGGGAGGCAATGCAGATAAACACGGGAGTCTTGGATCGATGCCCCATGCACCTGGGACAACACCCCACCCCCCAGAAGATGATGCTTAAGGTTCTGCAGGTTTTTCAGCTGTTGGGAACAGCTCTTCTCTTTCTTGGTTCACATTAATTCATGTATCCCCTGCCCTTCTACCCCGGGGGTGGGGAGAAAGACCCAAAGCGGCTTACCTCATTCTCCTCTCCTCCATTTTATCCTCACAACAACCCTGCAAGGTAGGTCAGGCTGAGTGTGTGTGTGGCCCAAGGTCAACCAGTGTGCTTCCATGGCACGAGTGCGGAATTTGAACCCAGTTCTCCCAGACCAGACACTAGTCTGACACTTTTTTTTTTTGCATTTGTGTGTGTGCGTGCCTGGAAGTCATGTGATTAACACATGGGATTCACTGCCACAGTGGCGGCTACAAGCATGGACGGCTTCAAGAGGGAATTGGATAAACACATGGAGCAGAGGTCCATCAGTGACTATTAGCCACAAGGTATAGATAGGAATTCTCGGGCTGGGGCAAGTGATGCTCTGTATTGTTGGTGCTGGGGGGGCAACAGTGGGAGGGCTTCTAGTGTCCTGGCCCCACTGGTGGACCTCAGGATGGTATCAATCTAGAGAGACTTGTACTTTCAAGGACTCTTAGGTCAGTATTCAACTGGTGCAGTTGTCATGGAAGCACGGCGGCAAAACTGTTTGTTCTGTGTATTAATTTTGGTTGTAAGTAGAACTGTATAAGACGACAGTCGTCTCTAGTGTGTGATTTGTACAGTGCAACAGATTATGCTGTTTCTTTGTATAACTGCATTCGCTGTATTTCCAGTTTTGTGTGTTTGTTAACCTTGGAGAGACCGACGACTGCTAGGCCGTTGGAACAAAAGGCGGCCGGGGGGGGGGAAGAAAGAAGGGGGGGGGGGGGGGGGGGGGGGAGACAAGGAAGGTGAGAAAAGGGTGCTTGAGTCCGAGCCTGGAAAGGAAGACCCGTGGTCTGTGCGGATGGGCCAGCCACAGAGCTTCGGAACTCGTCAGAATTTCGGCTGCAGGACGTGACGGGCGGCCGCTCTCTGTGGCAAGTGCCACACCAAGGAAGGATGGACAGACCACGCATTCTGCACCGGCCGTCCCGCTAAGAGGGAGGAGCTTGCCCCCGCCACGCCAAGGGGGTTCAGGTCCAGTGAGAAGCTGTGCGGCCTCTCGAGGTTCCCCCACAACCCCAAGCAAAAACGCTGCCCTACAAGCTGAGGTGGGCAGATCGCCCAGAGGTCTTGGCCTGGGGGAAACGGCAGGCGCTTCAGGCAGTGTAGAAAAAGGGGACAGAGGGAAGCAAAAGAAAAAGAAAGAGACTGCCCACAAACGGACGCAATGGAATTGCCGCAGGAGGGGATCTCCTGTATGTGTTTGCACGGGGTCGAGGGGGGTGCCAAGGGCTCATACCCAGCAGGCCAGCCTGACGATTGAGCCCAACGGAACAGCACTGGCCGGCCAGCGTCCCTCCCCCTATCAGCTTGCGAAAGTCAGCCTCAGAGCTCAGGAGACGCTTCCTAGTTTGACGCTGCAAGTGGGGCTCCTCTCTAATCCGGGGGGACCGGGTTTGATTCCCCACTCCTCCAGAGGCAGCTGCTGCTGTCACCTTGGGTCAGTCACAAGTTCTCTCAGAGCTGGAAAATCTACAGCAACTAATCTCTCAGAGCTGTTCTCTCAGGAGCTCTCTCTCAGCCCCGCCTCAAGAGAGCTCGCTCTCAGCCCCGCCTACCTCACAGGGTGCCCATTGTGGGGAGGGGGAGGGAAAGGAGATCGTAAGCCGCTCTGAGACTCCGAGTGAAGGTTGGGGTATAAATCCAGAAGGTTGGGGTATAAATCCAATCTCCTCTTCTTCCTCCTAAACCAGATACACCCCATTTGCATTTTGCACACCCCTCTATGTACCCCCCCAGCAATATTCCCTCTAAGCTGTGGAGTCTGGTGAGCAAAAATTCTTGTGAGCTCCTGGCATTAAAACTGTGAGCGAGCGATTTGGCATAAAATTAGTTTGCTCCGGAGCCCTCCTTCCTGAGCTAAGACAAGAACGTGTGAGCTGGAGGCTTAAAAACTGTGAGCTAGCTCACACTAACTCAGCTTAGAGGGAACACTGCCCCCCAGACTGAATGGGTCGGGGGGGGGAACTGCCTCCCTCGCCCTCCGCCACCATCCGTCAGGGAAGGACCCTCATGCTGGAGGCGAACGCCACTGCTGGTGAACGGATCGACAGGACCCAAACCCCATGGTTTGCTACGCATCCAGAAGTCTTCTGGGTGCCGCGGGGGGGGGGGGGGGGAGACTCTTGCCCTGGAGGTCTCCTCTGGGCCCGCCGACGGAAGCAGCGGACAGCAGTGGCCGGCCGGCACCGCATGGGGACAGCCAGCAACTCGGGGAAAAAATTATTCCGTTTGGCTAGATTACTATAAATGGGGAATTTATTATTTTTCCCCTGGAGAGGGAAGGAAGGATTTGGAACTATGACCCCCCTCCCAAACACCCCCCCTTGCAGCCTGATTGGTTATAGAAAGAGTCACAGACGTGGGAGCGGTCGGCCACACTTCCTCGGCCAACCAGAAAGGTATATACGTCTGCACTCCGCTTGGGATGCGGCAGACTCCCTCTGGATTATACAAAGAGGTCCCCTTCTCACCCCTCAAAAAAAAAGAAAAGAAAAAGGCCACAAAAGCAGCTCTAGTAGAAAAAAGAGGCTCCGAAACAGCACCGTGATCTCCAGCTCGGCAGCACAGGATCTAAAGAGGTGCGCGGATCTGGATTTGGGGTGCCAATACGACGCACGGTGGAGGGAAGGGCCTCGCTGAAGTCACGCAGACCACTGCCTTTCTCGTGCCACCGGACGGACTCTTTTCGCCCTACAGAGCTGTCCTTTCTCAGTCTTTTCTCCTGGCTCATCTGCACGCGCCGTGGCCGGCGTTCGGCGGGAGAACAGAGTCTGGCTGGCCACACGGTCGCCGCAGCTCCTCGGGCAGGAACACGGAGAGAGAGAGAGAGGCCCACGAGGATATGCTCGCCCCCCCCGACTGCCATCTGTCCAGGAAAAAGAAAACTCGAAGCGCACGGGGAGCGTCCCCCCGCGTCCAAGCCCGGGCCTCTGCCTGCTTCTCCCCTCCCTCGAGACGCGAGCTTGGACACACGGGGCTACTGCTTGCCCGGCTTGGTTATGATGCGGCTGGAGAAGTCGAAGAGGCTCTTGTTGATCTTCCGCAGGGCGGCGACCTCCTCCGCCAGCTCCGTCACCTGGATTTTCAGCTGCTCGTGATTCCCCGTCAGGTTCTGCAAGGAAAGGGCGGAAGTTAGGGGCCCCGCGGGACTCCGCGCCCCAAGGGTGCTGCCGGAGTCCTCGACGACCCTCGCGCCTCTCATCCCCAAATGGGGCTTGGAAGAGTTCTCAATACCGGGGGGGGGGTGTGTTATTGATGTGAGAAAGCGTTTCCTGCTCTCTCCGCCTCAAAAGGTGGGGGATACGTGAGCAGCCATAATCCAACGGGTGAAGAGGAAACAGAAATGAGCAGAGACCCCGAGAGGCCTAATTCCCTCCCAGAGTTTTTCTGGAGAGGATGGAAAGGGCTCTCAAGGCCTCTCTTGGGAGGGAGTCCAGGCACACACAAAAAGCCGCTTCTGGCAATGGCTAACTTAACCTCCGGAAGGGCATTCTAATCCCTACAGATCTGAAATCGCTTCCCAGCCCCCGGCAGTCCTTATGGGGGCGTTTCCCCAACTTTTCACAAGTGACGCAGTCTTTCCCTCTGGATAAAGGTTAAGAGGCAAGCCTCAAGGTTATAGATACACAGTGCACGAGCGCACACTCTTCAGGACTGCTGGCATTACAGCCCCTAGATTACCGAGGGTGGGGTGGGGGAGAGGTTGTTGTCAGTGCTGCATGGCCGCTTCCCAAGGGTCAGGGAGAAGAGCGCCCGTGAGAGAGGGGCTTCTCAGTGGCAGCCCCACGATTATGGAACTACCCCCCCAGGGTGGTGTGCCTGACCCCCCTCGCTTCCGACCTGCAGGGGCAGTTGACTCGAGTTTTATTTAGGATTAGGTAAAGGTAAAAGTTTCCCTTGCTCAAAAGCCAGTCGAATCCGACTCTAGGGCTGCGGTGCTCATCTCCGTTTCCAAGCCGAAGAGCCAGCGCTGTCCGAAGACGTTTCCGTGGTCATGTGGCCGGCATGACCAAACACCAAGGCGCACGGAACGCTGTTACCTTCCCACCGATGCAGTACCTATTTATCTACTTGCAATTTCTTGCTTTCGAACTGCTAGGTTGGCAGGAGCTGGGGCCAGAGATGGGAGCTCACTCCGTCATGTGGCACACTCGGGTCTCGAACTGCCGAACTACCGACCTTCCAGTCTGCGGCTCAGCGTCTTAACCACTCGAGCCACCGCAGGATTACATCTGACTAATTTGCATCTATTTCTCGGCAATCCTAATCAAGCCTTTAAGTTGTGGTCTTTTTTTGTTTTCTGTAAGAAATCTTGTAAGCCCCCCTTGAGTTCCACGAGGCAGAAAGACCGCTACTAAACATTTTTAATAAGGAAAGGTTATGCCTCCACACGGGGACCTGCTACTTCTAACCGTTATTTCTCAGCAGCGTCTGGAAACCGCTGACCCATTTTAAAAAAGGGGTGCGGGTCCCCCCGAAACACACCTCTCTCTCCTCCTAACTGCCTCAAATTTGGGTATGGGGGGGGAGGTCGGGGTGCCTCACCTTCTCTCTTGTCGAACACATCTGGGAGTACAACCGCTCTGCTTTTCCCAAGAAGCTCTCGCCGGAGCCCTACAAGAGGAAAAGAAGAAAACAGTTGCGAGGTCAGGGCAGGGGTAGGGGAAGAGAGATCCAGCAGCTGCTGCACGGTGTTTCAAGGAAGCCCCTCCAAAGGAAAATGGTAAATCAACACACATCTACAGATCAAGACGAGAAGCCGTGCTGGTCTGCCTGTAGCAGCAGAAAAGAGCAAGAGTCCGGGAGCACCTTGAAGACTATCCAGATTTGTGACAGGGGAGGAGCTTTCATGAGTCACGGCTCACTTCTTCAGGTACCTCCGTACAGGGGTCATTTCGTAGAAAAAGAGGTGCAGGAATTCATTAGCATCTTATTTGCATATGCCACACCCCCTAACACCACCGGAAGTGTGTCAGAAGGCAACACCCACTGCTCAGGCTCCACTGGACTCTTTTGGATTGCTAG
>NW_015170958.1:116210-134959 GCF_001447785.1 Gekko japonicus
ACTGTTTTGGACCAGGGGGCCGGGGGGGGGCTCTGCAACTTACCTGGCTGCAGGCTGCTGGGAGCAGGGGGCGGGGCTTGTTGCATGTGCCCGCCCCCTGGGCTCTTTACTGCCGGAGCTCCGCTCCTGTGCGCTCCTGCAGGAAATGACCCCTGCCTCCGTAGCAGCAGAAAAGAGCAAGAGTCCAGGAGCACCTGAAAGGCTAACAAGATTTATGGCAAGGGGAGGAGCTTTCTTGAGTTCAGATATCTGAATAATTGAGCGGTGACTCACAAACAGCCATACCCCTGCCACAGATTTAGTTCGTCTTTAAGGTGCTACTGGACTCTTTTCAACTAACACGCGTCTGGCTGGCGGCAAGTTCTCCTTCGGCACCGCACCGGGGATGAGCGAGCCTCTCTGTACTCAGTGACAGAGCATCACGCCGCAGAGGAGAAGTAGACAGATAATCTCTTAAGAGAACCCGGCGAGATCTGACAGCACCTGACGGGACGCGAAGGATGCAGCGTGCATCGGTAACAACTGGTCGGCGGGACGCAAATGGGCTTTGGCCGCTAAAAAAATGATAGAATCGGGGGGGACTGGACGTGAGCGGCAGAGTGGGCGCTCTGTGCCGAGGGCAGCTTGCAGCCCAGACTCATAGACAGAGATGCTCACAAAGGGATGGCTGGAATGGAATGTGGCTCTCGGTTGCGGGCCGAGAGACATAAGGTGCAAATCGAGGCAGCCTTGGACCCAATCTTGGCTGAGCCATGAACTCTACAGGTGGCTCCAGGTCGGCCTCCCTCAGCGTCTCCCCCCCCCCGGAAACACGGTGCTCCTAACACTGACCTACATTACAAGGGTGTTACCGGCAATTACAACTGACTATGTCCCCTCTAAGCTGTGGAGTCTCGTGAGCAAAAAATCTACTTTGTGAGCTCCTGGCATTCAAGTTGTGAGCGAGTGATTTGACTACTGCATACACTAGTTTGCTCTGGAGCCCTCCTTCCTGAGCTGAGACAGAAACGGGTGAGCCGGAGAGGCTAAAAAAACGGTGAGCTGGCTCACACTGACTCATACCGTTTGGACTGCAGAAATCTGGAAACCAAATGTAAATCAGAAACAGGGGCTCAAGCAGAGCGCAAGGATTAGCGCGACACACGAAACGATGCCAAAATTACAGACCGGTCAAGGGACAGTTTAGGAGAACCAGGTCAAGGCTGAATGAGGAGAAAACAGCCCTGGAACGTGTCCAGAGGAGGGCAAGGAAGATGGTGAGGGGTCTGGAGGCCAAGGCCTAAGAGGAAAGGTCGCAGGAGCTGGGGATGTTTAGCCTGGAGGGGAGAGGACAGAGAGGTGATACGATCACCATCTTCAAGGACTTGAAGGGCTATCCTACAGAGGATGGTGCGGAGTTTTCTGTTGCCCCAGAAGGTCGGACCAGAACCAGCAAGCTGAAATTAAATCGGAAAGAACTCTTCCTAACAGAGCGGCTCCTCGGTGGAACAGGCTTCCTCGGGAGGAGGCGGCCTCTCCTTTGGAGGTTTTCAAGCAGAGGCTAGATGGCCACCTGTCAGGAATGCAGAGTCTGTGCCCTTCGGCAGATCATGAAAGGGAGGGTTGCCTCAGTGCTTAGTTCTTGTGGCCCTCTCTTACATGCCCAGGGAAATGCTGATGGCCACTTTGGGGTCAGGAAGCAAGTTTTCATCAGGCCGGTTTGGCTGGGGATCCTGGAGGGTTTTTTTAGTCATCTCCTGTGCATGGAACAGGGGTACTGCCAGGTAGCCCTGTCACAGATCTGGAATGTGGAGGGGTGCCCTCCTCCTTGTTCTCGGCTCTGCCCTGTCCTGCTTCTGTGCGCTGTCTCGTGCTTGACCTTGCTGTCTACGGCTGCAATTAACTCGGCTGGGAAAGTTAACGGCTTTTGTGCTTTGCCCGCTTGCTTTTGCCCGCGCCAACTATAATCACTGGCTTGCACTCATGGGGGGGGGGGATGTTCGATTTTACTATAAGTCAGAGGCCCTTATACGGACAGCCATTCCTGACACCATCTGTACACGTGTTCTTTAATACTGGAAGCACTAATAAACAGTTATCTTCCCATGAAGCCCTGTGTGGTGCGACCTGATTGAGGAGCCTGACAGGTACTTGGGTGTGTGTGTGTGTGGGGGGAGTGATTTGTTAATTTCCTGCACTGTCCAGGGGGTTGGACTCGATGACCCTGGATGTCCCTGCAAACTCCATGATTCTACGATTCCCAAATCTCTTTGGAGCACACGTCCAGACAGAGGGGAGCTCCCGAGCAAACTCAATCAAGAAGAGGAGGAGGAGCAGCCCCACTTCTCGGGCTTGTCTGATTCTGGTGGCGGCGGCAAGACCTGCAACGGGAAGCCACCTGGAGAAAGCGGACCTGGCGGCTTGAGGAGCAGGGGAGAGAGGAGGCGGGGCAGGGGCTGCGCAATCCTAGGGGGGGCTGTATAGGAAGGGGGGGGCCTGGGGAGGGGCCTACGCTCCTGCACCGGCTTTCAGATGTCCCCTGTGATGCAAGAGGAGGCCTCCGTACACGTGCTGGGGGGCACAGTGCTGAGCACTGGGTGCAGACGACTGCGGTGGCGGGAAGGGCCGTCGAGTCACGGCCGACTCATGGCGACCGCAATATAGGACCATCTTATAGAGGACCTCTTTCCTTCTCTCTCTCACCAGGGCTTGGAGCTGTAGGAAGTTAACCTTTTTTTGACGTTAACCTGTTCCCAGTAAGTTAAACGTACCGACAGTGAATATGTCATGTAAGATGTGCTTCTCATTTTGTAAGCAAAATTTCTTTCTCTTGTTACCACTGGGAGTCAGACCGTCTTTGTAATTTGCTCAAACAGCATCTTCCCCCTTAACCGGCGACCGCAAAGGGTTCGAGGCAAGGGATGTTCTGAGAGGTGGCTGCCCGTGCCTGCCTCTGCATAGGGACCCTGGGGCTTCCTTGGTGGACTCCCATCCAGGTACCAACGGCTGGACATTGTAACTCCACATGCAAGAGGATCTGGGACTGAGAGGGTTAAGAGAATTCTCTCACTGGGGTGGGCTTGGCCCCACCGTCTTAGATGCCGGGCCTCTTTGGCTCTTGCTCACCGTCTCTGTTCCATCCTATAGAGGACCTCTTTCCTTCTCCTCTCTCGCACCAGGGCTTGGAGCTGTAGGAAGTTAACCTTTTTTTGAAGTTAACCTGTTCCCGGTAAGTTAAATGAATATGGAGAAACACGGCCCAATCAGAAAATAAATGAGAGTCTGACCCACAAATCAAGCAATCACCAAGACTTGCAAAGAAAAAACTTCCTGTGTATTATAATCTAAAGCTCTACAACATCATTCATAAATCATAAGAAAATCCTTGTGCACAGGTACATAATCAACGTCGTCTCCGGATTATATAACGACGTTTCAAAATCGGATCTTCCTCAGGAGATATTAGAGTTGTACAAAAGCTCTCTGTATTCATGAAGTGCTTGACAACAAGTCATAAGGAATACTACATTCAGACAGGATGCTGATCTCAATAAATGTTCCACGCGCAAGGGTTTTCTTATGACTTATGAATGATGTTGTAGTGCTTTAGATTATAATACATAGGAAGCTTTTCCTTTGCAAGTCTTGGTGACTGCTTGATTTGTGGGTCAGACTCGCACGCCTTTACACTTATTTTCCAACAGTGAATATGTCATGTAAAATGTGCTTCTCATTTTGTAAGCAAAATTTCTTTCTCTCGTTACCACTGGGAGTCAGATCACCTTTGTAATTTGCTCAAACGGCATTTTCCCCCTTAACCGGGAAACGTGGAGGATCGGGGATACTGAGGAAAGGTTCTGTGCTTCCAAGGCAATTTTTTTTTTTTTTACATCTGACCCAATACTCGTCGGGGCTGACCCGGCTTAGCTTCCGAGATTGGGCTTGCCTGGGTGCAGTGGTTCAAAGCGTCCAAAGCCTGCGAAGCGGTGCACGGAAACCACGGAGCAGGGCGAACGGGTGCCGCCCATGGCCCTTCGCAGCCCCTCACCCCAAGCCAGAGAAGAAAAGACGACAGGCGCCTCCTGGACCCCAAAAGCTGCCCCACTGGGAAGGGTGTTTTTTTTTTTTTTTTTTTTAAATAAACCTCCCTTGGGGTGGCTTGCAAAAAAGGCAGTATTGCCAGACTGGGGGTGGGGTGGATGTAAAGGCCTGAAGTGACCCACCCTTGAGTCTGTGTTGAAAGTCAGCCTTGGACTGGGGTCTTCCTCACGGCTCCCTCCTGGACCAAGCGAACAGAGAAGAAGCAGAAGAAGAGACTGGATCTATACCCCTGCCCTTCACTACCCAAGGGAGTCTCAGAGCAGCTCACAAACTCCTTTCCCTTCCCCTCCCCACCACAGACACCCTGTGAGGCAGGTGGGGCTGAGAGAGCTCTGACAGAAACGGCTCCTTTTCAAGAACAGCTGTGTCAGAACTGTGGCTTGCCCAAGGTCATCCAGCAGGCGCAAGTGGAGGAGGGGGGAATCAAACCCGGTTCTCCCAGATTAGAGTCCGCGCACTTAACCACGACACCAAACTGGATGCCTCCACCCCCCTCCCAGCACATGCAAGAGAGGCCCTGCTAAGTCTCCATCGAGATGGGGGGGGGGCCCTCTCCCGTCCCCCCCCCCAGCTAAGGCGGCTCATCGGGAACTCCAGACACGCAGGCTGAGAGCAGCTGTTCTCATTTGAGAGCAGACGTGCTGCTGATAACAGGAGAGACAGGAGATCTTTATCGCCGGTGCATGCTGGCTGTCGGGCTCCGTGGAGCCAGCCAGCCGCTCACCTCGACTGTTGTAGCTGCACCTCCGAAATGAGAAAGACAGAATGTCACCGTCCCCTCCCCCTTTGGGTGGGGGGGGAGAGGACCCCGAAAGACCGTGACCCCCAGGCCTTCCACTTGACTCCGGGGCCAACCTCTTTTACGAAGGTTGCAGATGTTTTCAAGATCCGTCACCCTTTACCAACTGGGCAGGTGAAACGGTGATTCCCGCGGAAGCTCAGTTGGGAACGTGCATGGAGCTGCCCGATACTGAACTTAGGCAGATCACGAGAGGGAGGGCAGGGAGGGTTGCATCAGGGCTTTGTTCTCATGGCCCTTTCTTACACGCCCGGGGAAATGCCGGTCGCCACTCTGGGGTCAGGAAGCAATTTTTCGCCAGGCCAGTTTGGCCGGAGATCCTGAAGGTTTTTTGTCATCTCCTGGGCGTGGAACAGCGGTCACTGGGGGGTGGGGGGAGGTTTTTGTGAATGTCCTGCCTTGTGCAGGGGGCTGGACTAGATGACCCTGGAGATCCCTTCCAAATCTGCAATTCTATTAATCAGACCCTCGGTCCATCAAAGTCAGTCTTGTCTACTCAAACTGGCAGCGGCTCTCCAGGGTCCCAGCCAGATGTCTTTCACATCACCTCCTGCCTGGTCCTTTCAACGGGAGATGCCGGGGATTGAACCTGGGACCTTCTGCGTGCCAAGCAGACGCTCTGCCACTGAGCCACAGTCCCTCTTTACAGCTCTCCAGAGTCTCAGGCGGAGGTCTTTCACATAACTCCTGCCAGGCCCTTTTAACTAGAGATGCCGGGGATTGAACCTGGGACCTTCTGCATGCCAAACAGATGCTCTGCCACTGAGCCACAGTCCCTCCTTACAGCTCTCCAGGGTCTCAGGCGGAGGTCTTTCACATCACCTCCTGCCTGGTCCTTTTAACTGGAGATGCTGGGGATTGAACCTGGGACCTTGTGCATGCCAGGCAGATTCTCTGTCACTGAGCTACAGCTGGTCAGCTGCTTTGGGTCCCCACGGGGGAGAAAGGTGGGGTATACAGATGGCATAAATAAATTAATAAAATTGTAAGAATGGGCTCACCAGGAGCTTAGCCCCAGGATCTGTTCTTAGTGTCACTGCCAAGCCCCCACTCGAAGGAGCACTCACAGAAATATAACATTTGTGCAACCCCCATCCTCCCAGGAGCTCAGGCTGGCGTGCACGGTTCTGTTCTCCTTTGTCCTGTCCCCAACAGCCCTGTAAGGTAGGTGTCAAACTTGCTGTTCATTTTACAGCTCCTTTACCACAGCAACCGGGGAAGGGGAGAATGTAGAGCCAAAATACTTTTGCTTCCTAGGTTGCTCTGATGTGCCAGACACCTTATCACCTCTGAGAGCCTTTAGTGTCCTTGAGTTTCATCTTTCCTTGCTTGCCTTTGTTTTTTTCCTGTTGGCGAAAGGGGGATGGCTGGCAGTTACATTTGGTGGGTGAAATCCCAGGGCTGATTGGTTCTGAACCTTTCAGGGCCCTTGCTTGAACCCTGTGTATCTACTGCTTTTGCACCTTTAACATCAGTTCTAACACAGCCAGTGTACAGGCTGGATCCTATCAATGTCTCAATAAACTTATCATTCTCAATAAACTTATCATTCTCATGCTGGGAATGGATTTATCCAGGAGTCTGACAGTAGGTTAAGGCTGAGATGAAGTGCTTACCGGCCCAAGCTCACCCTCAAGGTTCAAGACTGAATGGGCATTTGGAACCTGGGTCTTCTAGAACCTATGAGTCCCGACCACTTAACCACAACTCTGCCTGAGGAAATCAAGATAAATTACTCGGATCTTCTTCCATTCTGCAGGGCCTGCAAGACGGAGCTGTTCCGCCAGGCCTTCGGCTGAGGCGGCGGGCGTCCGTGCATGGCCTCCCTGAGGCTTTTGTCTCCCGTCCAATAACAGCTGGTCTATTATTATTCATCACCAATGAGCCAGGGAACCTCTCGCAGTCAGCCAACTTCTGTTTTGAGCTGTGACGACTGTTTTAATGTTTACTGCGGTGTTTTTAATTTTTAACTGTACTTATTGTACTGATATGTTGTTACCTGCCCTGAGCCCACCTGTGGGGCGGGCGGGCGATCAATATGAAAATTAAAAATAAATAAATAAATAAGAAGGTTCTGTCCCGGCTTTCCACAAACTATGCAAAACTGAATTATTCCAGAGAGCTCTTCGGTGCAGGCAACAGTGTTGCACTGTACTAAGTGATTCGCAAAGCTACTTGGGTAAATTATTCGGAACTGTAGTCTATACGCTGAACTGCACACCGGGAGGTCTGGCAGTTCGAGACCCGAGTGCCACGTGACAGAGTGAGCTCCTGTCTCTGGCCCCAGCTCCTGCCAACCTAGCAGTTCGAAAGCAAGAAACTGCAAGTAGATAAATAGGCTCCGCTTCGGTGGGAAGGTAACAGTGTTCCGTGCGCCTCGGCGTCTAGTCATGCCGGCCACATGGCCACGGAAACATCTTTGGACAGCGCTGGTTCTTCGGCTTGGAAACGGAGATGGGCACCACCCCCTAGAGTCGGATTCGACTGGCTTTTGAGCAAAGGAAACCTTTACCTTTACTTTTTAGTCTCATGTTAAAGCTTATGCTTTGCTTCAATTCTGGTTTTAAGATTCCTGACTGGGTCTACAACCCTAATCCTAATGCACTGTTCACTGCGTGTTCCATCCTGTTGAAGAAGAAGAGACTGGATTGATACCCTGCCCTTCACTTGGGAGTCTCAGAGTGGCTTGCAATCTCCGTTCCCTTCCCCTCCCCACAACAGGCACCCTGCGAGGTAGGTGGGGCTGAGAGAGCTCTCTCGAGAACTGCCCTTGAGAGAACTTATGACTGACCCACTCGGTGCAATCCACCTTGAGTCCAAGAGAAAAAGGCGGACTATAGATTACATAAATTAAACCCCACATTGGCTCTGAAAAGATTTACTGAGTACGAAACATCCCACCCTTCCGCCGGGGTTTTGCAGGAAATTCTAGGAGCCCGCTGTCAAATTTTAGACAGAGCTAAGGAAATGATTCACACTGTAATTCTAAGCAGAGCGAGACCTTGCTAAGCTCACTGACGTCAATAGACTTAAAAGGTGTGTTTAAGTCTGCTTCGGATGGGACTGTCAGGGTGGCCTAGGGCTTGTATGGACTCCGAGGGGGAGAGGGGGCACCTCTCCGGCAAGAAGCCACAAAACCTCGCACACGCAGGAAAGGTGCGAGGGAAAGCCAGTGTTGTTTACAAGCTCCTTCCTGCCCTCTCCGTCGTCCCAAGGACAAGACCTTGCCTTGTTTTTCCAGAAACAGAAGCTGGTTTTCCGAGGATTCTGGAGAGCCAGCCAGATTTCACAGCAGAACCGTGCTGTCTGCGGCACCCCAGCTGCCCTGTGAGGCACAAGGGGGCACAAGGTGTGCTTCCCGGCGTCAGAGAACAGGAGCGGAACTGACAGTGATCCTTCTGGGGATCGGTTTTTGAACAGCCAGGCAACACCCAGGGCGTCCCCAGGTGGGCTTCTTGCTTTGCTCCTCGACGCCTGAATAAACCAGAAGGACAAACTGCCCCGTGCTGGGAACACGCAGGCCTCCCTTTGGCCAGGAGCTCATCCATCAAAGACGACAGCCCATCAGTCTCCTGGGGGAGAGTGACGGACAGGAGAGATAACACATCCAAGACTCCTTGAGCTCGGAAGCAGGAGGAAGCTGCCGACACAGTGAGGGATGGTGGATGGCTCTTTTCAAGAGCGGAGGACTCCTTGCCGTCTTCCCAGGCCAGCTACGAGGGCATTTGATCTCCCACGGCTGGGAAACAAAACAGGCCCGCTTCTTGTAAGCGGCACACGTACAAGTTTCTAACAGTTCCCGACGTAGAGAGACAGATACAAGCAGGGAGGGAAAGAAAGGCTATTAGGTTGGCCAGCTGTTGCGAGGAAGAAACTGGGCTGCAAAAATTGCCAGCTGCTCAGGCATCACCGCCACGCTGAAGCTTAAAGAGAGCTGGAACCACAGGAAGGAACATGGACTGCGTCGGCCAGCAAGCTGGTATTGGGTCAAATTTAAAAACAAGTCAATTGCCTTGGAAGCTCAGAAACCTTACGCAGTATCCCTGACCTTCCATTTTCCCCAGATAAGAGTAAATGCTGTTCAAGCAAATTACAAAGATGATCTGACTCCAACGGTAACAAGAGAAAGAAATTTTGCTTATAAAAACAGAAGCGCCTCTTACGTGACATATTCATGTAGGGACAATTAACTTATTGTGAACAGATTCACTTCAAAAAAGGTTAACTTGCTACAGCTCCAAGCCCGGGTGAGAGAGAGAAGAAGAGAGGTCCTATCTCCCTTATAAATAAAAGCCGAATGGTGATGGCACTTCTCTAGAACATTCCACACGCTCCAAAATCAGTTCGCTCTCTGATCTGTCATTCAGAGGGTCTCCCTATCCACTGGCTGCTTTGCCTGAGTCCTGCCTCCAACATTCTAAACATTTTGCTGTTCCTCTCCCCCCATAGTCAGTCAGAACACAGAGGTTATTTGCATATGCAGCCTCATTGGCCTTTGCCTCGGAACACAGAGTCGTTTGCATATGCGACTTGATTGGCTTTTGCCTCTGACATTCTAAACAGTTTGCTGTCCTGAGGTAAAATGTGTCCAATCTCCAGGTGAGGGCTGGAGATCACTCAGAATTACAACTGCTTTCCAGTTGGCAGAGATCAGTTCCCCTGGAGAAAATGGTGGGCTCTGTATCCTTATATACTGCTGAGGTGGCCCCCATATGACAGCCAATGTGACATAGCAGTCAGGGCTTCAGAGCACGGGAGAGGCTGCAGGTGTGTGGGGGGTGGAAAGCTGAAGAGTGAGGGGGAAATAAAGGTAGGTTGATGACTGGCTGGGAAGGAGGTAGGGTTGCCAACTCCAGGTGGGAAATTCCTGGAGATGTGAGGGATGGAGCCTGGAGAGGGTGAGGTTTCAGGAGGTGTGGGACCTTGGACAGGTACAAAGCCATAGACTCCACCCTACAAACCAACTATTCCCTTCTGGGGAACCATCGTTGCCAATCTCCAGGTGAGGGCTGGAGATCACTCAAAATTACAACTGTTCTTTAGGTAGCAGAGATCAGTTCCTCTGGAGAAAATGGTGGACTCAGTGTCACTATACCCTGCTGAGATCGCCACAGCAAATTGACATGGAGTGTCCAAGGCCGGGGCACCCGCCCAGAGCCTCTTTCTAGAGGCCGTTGTATTTATTTCCACAACGGGCCTTTTTCCTAGTATCAAATAAAATAGAAGGCAAGAAAAGGCCAAAGAGGCTCAAGATCAAACCCATGAGAGGGTTGGGGGCCAACTGCCAAGTGTCCCTGAGTGAGAGAATTCTCTTAACCCTTTACCTCCCAGATCCTCTTGCCTGCCAACAGCTGGCATCAGAAACCAGGGTTTCAAGGGCACTGGAAATGGTTAACAGTAGCCTGACCCAATGCGTGATTTTGCAAATCGAGGTTACAGGCAGAGCACTGCACCTGGAGATGGAAACACTGGATGAAGGCAGCAAACCTGGCGGCTCTCCTTTGTGTTGGCCAGTGTGTCTGGAGGGTCAAGCTCTGGCCTGTATCTATGGCGGAGCATTTCAGGGCTCCGCCCCCCCTCAAATGTGAGGCACGCCCCACAACGGCTGCTGCTGCCCCTCTCCCCCTCCTCTGACATTAAGAAGAAGAAGAAGAAGAAGAAGAAGAAGAGTTTGGATCTATACCCCGCCCTTCACTTGGGAGTCTCAGAGTGGCTTACAAACTCCTTTCCCTTCCCCTTCCCACAACAGACACCCCGTGAGGTGGGTGGGGCTGAGAGAACTCAGACACAAACTGCTCTTTTTCAAGGACAGCTGTGCCAGAGCTTGTGACTGACCCAAGGTCACATCACCAGGTGCAAGTGGAGGAGTGGGGGAATCAAACCCGGTTCTCCTAGATTAGAGTCCGCACACTTAACCACTTGGCTCTCAAAAAAGGCCCTCCAGCTGATCGGTGGAGCATGTGGCCTCCCGATCAGCTGGAGGGCCCTTTACGTCTTGCAGCCGCCCCTCTCCCTCCCCTCCTCCAAGATTCGCCACTTGGGGGTCAGGGAAGGCGTGCAGCCGCCCCCTCCTCTCCCCTGCCACCCTACAAAATTTTCCCATGCCCCACCAAGCCAAATTTTCTGGCTACGGGGCCAGTCAAGCTGTGCTTTGGATTCTCAGCTGCAGTCAAAGCAACCTCTGGTTTGGGTCGAGGTCTGAACTGTTCTCCCTTAAACAGGGTGACAAGCAGTGCTCCCTCTAAGCTGTGGGGTCTTAGGAGCAAAAATTCTCCTTTGTGAGCTACTGGTATTAAAGTGGTGAGCAAGTGATTTGGCCGCTGCATAAATTAGTTGGCTCTGGAGCCCTCCTTCCTGAGCGGAGACAGAAATGTGTGAGCTGGAGGCTAAAAAACCGGGAGCTGGCTCACATTAACTCGGCTTAGAGGGAACACTGGTGACAAGTTGGGGACCCAGGAGGGAGAGGGAATCTCGTCCTCTCCCCCCTCCAGAATCATTTCCCACTTTCTCCCTGCCCTCCCCACCTCCTGCTCTCCCTTGCCAAACTCACCTCTCCCTTTCCCCCCTCCTCAATGTTCTCAGGCATCATTTTGGGTCCCTACAGCAACCTTAAACCCCCCCACACACACACACACACTTCGACATGTGTGCACATTCCTGTTTTGAGGCTTAGCCCAACAGTATATGGTTTATTTTTTCTTGCAAACCTGGGATCCCCCCCCCCCCCCCGCGGGTTGGGGCTCTGTCCGGGGGCCCCCCCCCCCCCCCGGTGTTTGCGGATTTTTTGATGTGCGCCAGGGGAGAAGAGATACTTGATTGTCACTAGTTTGGCAGCAGCAAAGCAAGCATACACGTTCTGCTTAATTAACTACACTCTCTAGCTGCAGTGGTCGGGTGCCTTCCCCCCACCCCAGCAGTCTGGATCGGGGAGATCCGGGTCCCAATTACCCTGCTCGGCCAGAAAGCTCACCGGATGGCAGGGGACGACCCTTCTGTCTGCACCATCTGGCCTGTAGCCACGGGTGCTGCTTGCTCACTCCTGCTGAGGTGGCCCCCCCCCCCGCGGTCTGAGGCTAACGAAAGCTTCCAAACCGTCTTTAGAAGCAGCCCCGTGCAAAGTAAGTGAGAGTACTCCAGCACGGAGAAGATTGCCGTATGACACGTCACAGCGGCCACGCCATCCTTTCCGAGGACCGATCGTAGCTGGAGAACGAGCCGGCTGATAAAACTCCTCAGTCCAGAGGCTGCCCCAAGGTTGCCGAAGCAACTCTGCACCCGGAACGGACCCTGCAAACGGCTTCCCTGATCCTCCAGGGAAGTGGTTCCCCGCCCACTCCCGGGTTCGCCCCTTCCAATCAAAGTCCCCATCATGCCTGGGCTGAACTTCAGTTCGCTCACGTGCATCCCCTCCGTCGCTGACCCTGGAGTGGGGAATGCTCATATGCAACTGCCTCCATTGCTGTCTGGGAGTTGAATATGTTGTCAAAGGGTTTCACGGCCGGAGTTCATTAGCTGTTGTAGATTTTCTGGGTTGTGTGGCCATGGTCTTGGCATTGTAGGACCTGACGTTTCGCCAGTATCTGTGACTGGCATCCTCAGAGGTATAACACAGAAAGATGGAGTACTCTCTGGGTCAGAATTCCATTCCACCTTGACACAGAGAGGACTCCATCTTTCTGTGTTATACCTCTGAGGATGCCAGTCACAGCTACTGGCGAAACGTCAGGTCCTACAATGCCAAGGCCACGGCCACACAACTCAGAAAATCTACAACAGCTAATACTGGGAGTTGGTTGCCCTGTTTGAATTTTCCTGATTCAAATAAGAACTGTTCTATCATTGAAGCCATGTAGCACAGGAATTGACACAGTGGGGATCATCTCTGCATTCAGCTTAGAGACTGACCGCCCTGAATTCACCTTCGGGATCTCTGAAGTTACATTTACTGAGACTTTGGTCATATTATGCATGAACCTACTCATGATATAGCACATTTCCTTGACTATTTTGTAGTAATTGTACATCTCTTTAAATACTTTGCAATACACACTGATAAGCTATACTTAAGCGTTGCTACGGTTCAACATCCTTTTGCACAGACTGCAGCAGTTACTTGGAATCCTAGTAGGATTACAGATCCAGAGGAGTTAGCCATGTTAGTCTGTTGCTGCAAAACAGTAAAAAGCCCAGTAGCACCTTTAAGACCAGTGTTCCCTCTAAGCTGAGTTAGTGTGAGCCAGCTCACAGTTTTTTAGCCTCCAGCTCACACATTTTTGGTCTTAACTCAGGAAGGAGGGCTCCGGAGCAAACTAAGTGATGCAGGAGCCAAATCGCTTGCTCACAACTTTAATGCCAGGAGCTCACAAAGTAGGATTTTTGCTCATCCGCAGCTTAGAGCAGGGGTGGCCAAACTGCGGCTCTTTCACACCTATTGTGCGGCTCCAGGCAGGGCAGGTGGGGAAGCAAAAGGGAGGCAGGCCTCCCTGATCAAGCTTTCCTTCTGCAGCCAGTGTTCTTTCCACGTTTCTTTCTCTTTTTCTCTCTCTCCCTTCCTTCCTTCCCCTCTCTTTTCCTTCCTTCCCCCTTCCCTCACTTCCCCATCTATTTGCTTTCTTTGTTTCTCTCTCTTTCCACCTCTTTCACTCTCTCTCTCTCTCTGACAAATAAATATAATTAGCAAACAAATCAATATCATTGGACAAAAAATATCATTATCAACAACTGGTTTTACCCCTTTTGTCTTTATTTTTGGCAGTCTCATTTAACGTTAATAAAAAAACGTGTGTGTAATATTTGTCTTGCGGCTCTCAGACATCTGACATTTCTTCTATGTGGCTCTTACATTAAGCAAGTTTGGCCACCCCTGGCTTAGAGGGACCATTGTTTAAGACTAACAAACTTTATTGTAGCATAAGCTTCCGAGAAACACAGCTCTCTTTGTCGGATGCATCTGACAAAGAGAGGTGTGTTCCTCGGAAGCTTATGCTACAGTAAAATTCGGTAGTCTTAAAGGTGCCACTGGGCTTTTTACTACTTACCAGGATTATAGAGTGTTGTATTTTTTTGTGTATCTTTGACTGTGTGTCTCACACTTTTGGCGGTGCTGAAGAAGCAGGTGGCAGGTGTGGCCAGGAGTGCCTTTAACCCGGTGCGGCTGGTTATCCAGATGCAGCCCTTCCTAGGCAGAAAAGACCTGGCCACTGTGGGGCATGCCCTAGTCACATCTAATTAGATTACTGTAATGCAACCGAGGAAACGCAGGGAAAAGTTGAAGGACGTTCACGAGACCTGAGAAAGGCTGCTGACAACAGGGCGTTTTGGAGGTCATTCATTCACAGGGTCGCCGGAAATCGGGAGCGACTTGACAGCATTTAACACCCACACACAATGCGATCGACACAGGGCTGCCCTTGAAAAGCGTTTGGAAACTTCCACTGGTACAGAAGGCTGCAGCCAGGACACTGACTGGAGCGGGTCACAGGGACCGTATCGCTCCAGTCCTGGTTCATTCCCACTGGCTCCCAACTTGTAATAATCATTAATAATAATTATCGCATGGCAGTGTGTGTCATATAGCCAGAAAAGCCTAAGATTGTCTGGCAGCCAGAAGTTCTAGCTCTTTTAGCGTTAGCCACCACTAGGTGGCGACCTAGAGGTTTTTTTAAGGCAAGAGATGTTTCAGAGGTGGTTCGCCATTGCCTGCCTCTGCATCGTGCCCCTGGTATTCCTTGGAGGTCGCCCATCCGGATACTAGCCAAGGCCGATCCCCCTTAGCTTCCGAGATCTGACGAGATCGGGCTAACCTGGCCCATCCAATTTGTTTCTTGGCCTAATTCAAGGTGCTGGTGTTGACCTTTAAAGCCCTCTAAGGCCTGGGGGGCCAGCACAACTTTAAGGTCCGCTTTCTCTCACATGAACCTATCCAACCATCATGGTCTTCTTCTGAGGCTTCCCTTTGGGTGCCTACCAATGTTCCCTCTAAGCTGTGGAGCCTTGTGAGTAAAAATCCTACTTTGTGAGCTGCTGGCATTAAAGTTGTGAGCGAGCCATTGGGCTCCTGCATAAATCAGCTTGCTCTGGAGCCACCTCTCCTGAGCTAAGGCACAAAGGTGTGAGCCGGAGGCTAAAAAACTGTGAGCTAGCTCATACTAACTCAGCTTAGAGGGAACACTGGTGCCTACGCCTTCGGATGTCGGGCAAGTGGCAACCGGAGAGGGGGCTTTTTCAGTCATGGTGCCAAGACTATGGAACTCCCTTCCCCGGGGATATCTGTCCGTCCCCTTCTTTCACTGCCTTCTGCCAGTTGGGGTGAAGACTTTGTTTCACTCCCCGAATACGCCCTCCTCCCTGCTCTGTGCTTGTAACTGGTGTCCCTTTTTCATGCATACATATCTTCAGGGCCAGGGTTCCCGCTAAACTGAGTCAGTGTGAGCTAGCTCACAGTTTTTAAGCCTCCGGCTCATAGATTTCTGTCTTAGCTCAGGAAGGACGGCTCCAGACCAAACGAACTGATGCAGTAGCCAAATCTCCCACTCACAACTTTAAGGCCCGGGAGCTCACAAAGTAGAATTTTTGCTCACAAGACTCCAGAGCTTAGAGGGGGCATTGTTCAGGGCTCTTTTTTGTAGCAGGAGCTCCTTTGCATATTAGGCCACACACCCCGCTGATGTAGCCAATCCTCCAAGAGCTGACAGTAGCCCCTGTAAGAAGAGCTTTGTAAGCTCTTGGAGGATTGGCTACATTAGGGGTGTGTGTGTGGCTTAATATGCAAAGGAGCTCCTGCTACAAAAAGAGCCCTGTGTGATGTTTTAGTTCTGGTTTTATGATGCATTTTTATATGGCTCTGTTTTCGGCGGCCGGTAGCCCTCACTGGCCTGAAGGGCAGGCTATAAAGCAAAGAAACAAACAGATACTCGGAGAGACTGCTGATGCAAACAAAGTTTCCACTTCCCAGCCATGGCTTACAGCCACTGCTGAGCCTCTGGCTGTCATGATTTGCTTAACGGGTTTTAAAGGCTATCCGAGCTTGCCATAAATCCTGATAGTTAGTTATGCACAGCTGCTGCCTAGTCATACCCTCCAAGATCCCCAGGTGAGGTGGCGAAGTCCCAGGCCCTTCCTGACTCAGCCGCTGGACTTTCCCGCATCCTCCTTTTCCTTGCTTGTGTGTTCCTGTTGGGGTTTTTTTGGGTGTGTGTGTGTCGGGACAGTGTGTGACTGCAATAAAGAAGGCCAATGCTATGCTGGGGATTATTAGGAAGGGTATTGAAAGCAGATCAGCCAATATCATAATGCCCCCTATAGAAATCAATGGTGCGACCTCATTCGGAGTACTGTGTGTGCAGTTCTGGTCACCACACCTTAAAAAGGATATTATCGCTTTGGGAAAAGTGCAGAAAAGGGCAACTCGAATGATAAAAGGGTTGGAACACTTTCCCTATGAGGAAAGGTTAAAGCGCTTGGGGCTCTTTAGCTTGGAGAAACGATGACTGAGGGGTGACATGATCGAGGTTTATAAAATTATGCCTGGGACAGAGCAGGTAGAGAAAGAGGTACTTTCCTCCCTTTCTCACAATACAAGAACTCGTGGGCACTCCATGAAACTGCTGAGCGGTCGGGTTAGACCGGATAAAAGGAAGTCCTTCTTCACCCAAAGAGTGATGAACACATGGAATTCACTGCCACAGGAAGTGGTGGCGGCTACAAGCATGGGGAATTAGATAAGCATATGGAGCAGAGGTCCATCAGTGGCTATTAGCCACAAGGTATAGATAGGGGCTCTGGGGCAAGTGATGCTCTGTATTCTTGGTGCTTGGGGGGGGGTCAACAGTGGGAGGGCCTCTAATGTCCTGGCCCCACTGGTGGACCTCCTGATGGCACCTGGTATTTCTGGCCACTGTGAGACACAGAGTGTTGGACTGGATGGGCCTTTGGCCTGACCCAACATTGGCGTCTCTTATGTTCTTATGTTCTGCCGTGGTTGGTTCTGCACGTGCTTTGCTCCCTCTAGTGGTCAACTGGATATTACACAGCTACCCATCAGGCCATGTCTCCCTGCAGATTTAAACTGCAGGTTTTAATCCCGGGGCATAAACTGGTGTAATACTGAATTGACCACCAGGGGGAGCAAACCATGCGTGGAACAGGAAAACCCCCTGCAGCGACAGGCGCACACATGAGCAAGGAAGAGGAGAATGCGGGAAAGGCCTCTGTCAACAAGACGCCGAGGGAGACAACGCATGTGCCTCTCGCCCAAATCCTCTCCTTCCCCAGCATTAGAATTGTACCCTGATGCTCAGCAAAGCCCATTTCTGACTCGCGTCGCATCGGCAAGGGCCCGCCAAGGGCTGCCCCTTCTCCTCAGGCTGAAACCGACAGGAGCTTCACTGTCTCAACACGGGAGACGTGCAATTCAAGAGTGCCCCCCCCGCCCCCCGACTTCAGCCCCCGTACCTTCTGATGCAGGCCGAGGCAGAGAGTCAGCCCCTCGCCGTCAGAGTGTTCCATGTTCTCCATGTTGTGGAGGTGGCGGCTGAACTTCGGCAGGGGCACGCTGGGCTTGCTGTCCGGATTGATCATGTTGGCCGGTGCCAGAGTGATGAAAGCGTTGGTGATTGGGCCTGAGGAAGGGGGAAAGAAAACAGTTTCAACGTACAAAGCCCGGGCACGCAATGTCCAAAAGACAAGAAGCTGGGCGCTCTTAACCAAGCCCACTGAAATTCTTGCTCTCTGAACAAATTCCAGAGAAACTGGCTATAAATATAGTTTGGGCTCTGTGCTCGTGATGGACAGCATCGAAGCCACACCCTTTCACCCCTGGCCACCCTCTTTGGGATCCTATGGCATCCCTTGCCCTGGCAGCTATGTTTGAAAGCCTTCCAAGGAGATGGAAAATGCAACTGGCACCAGATACCAATCCCTGCGGCCTGGCATGCCCATTTCTCAAGTTAAAAGGCAAAAGCGTTCAGCCCCCTCACTCGGTACAGGCTACTCTTGCTCGGAAGCAGCTTTCCAAGGTTCAGGTGTGATGTTCTCTCTGGCCTGGAAGCTAGAAGAGGAGGAAAGCTGCAGTCAGGGGGGAAAAGGGGGTGCAGAGGCCAAGAATGAGCCACTCCTAATGTGGAGGGAGGATGCCTGTGCACAGGAGAGGAACTTGTTTGCTTTAGAGCTAACGGAGAGGAATGGCTCCACTTCCCAAAATTCTACTGATGCAGACTCTGAGTTGGCACAATGAGCTGTCATTTTTGAGAGCCAGTTTGCTGTAGCGGTTAAGAGCACGGACTCTGATCTGGGAGAACCAGGTTTTGAGTCCCCACGCCTCCACATGCAGCTGCTGGTGTGACCTTGGGTCAGTCACCTCTCAGAGCTGTTCTCTCAAGAGCACTCCTCGAAAGAGATCTCTCAGTCCCACCTACTCCACAGGGTGTCTGCTGTGGGGAGGGGAGGGGAAGGGATTGTAAGCCGCTCTGAGACTCCTTCGGGTAGTGAAGGGCTGGGTATAAATCCAATCTCTTCTTCTTCAGCACACTTCCTCAGTATCACAGTAATTTAAGGCTCTCCATTCAGTTTCGAGGCTGTATCCTACCCCATTAGAACACCAGCAGCTTCTAGCTTACTGGAGGTCCTCAGGGCAGGTCGCTGTAGCTATTGAGGCTCAGACAGTGTTGCACGGTGGTATCGGAGCAAGAATATGGGTGACCCTGGTCCAAATCCCCTCTCTGCAACGAAGCTCAGTGGGAGACCTTAGATCAGTCACTCTCTCTCTCTCTCTCCCTGGCCTACCTTACAGGGTTGTCAGGGAAGGGAAACTGTGTATGCTGCCCTGAGCTCCTTAGAGGCCCCGTGGGGTAAAAATGAACAGATGGACTCT
>NW_015170958.1:134970-135226 GCF_001447785.1 Gekko japonicus
CCCCCCCCATTTGTAGGGAAGGCTCTGCAGCTGCAGGCGATCCCCGCAGTGCGCCCAAGCACAGAGCGCCTCCGTGGCCTTGCCGTCCTCTGCCGAGCGAGCCCATCCATCACCCGGACCCGGTGTCTCTCCGGTAATGATCTATCATGCACCTTCGTTTGGCGGAGTTAATGAGCGCTTTAATTACCGCATTTACCCACACGGGCTGCCGCTTCTGTCAGCTTCGCCCCCCCCCCCCCCCCCCCAAAACTCCGCC
>NW_015170958.1:135285-153184 GCF_001447785.1 Gekko japonicus
AACCTGGACGCGGAAGGGGGGCCCCCGGGGGGGGGGGGGGGGGGTTGCGCACCGAGATGGAAGGTGGGCCAGACACGGTCAGCGCCCCCCCCCCCACGACGTGGACATCAAACTGTAGCCTCGGGCTGCCGACTCCTCAAAGCAGCCAGGTGGTCTGACTCAGCAGCAGCCCTGCACAGGGCTAGGCTCCCTCGTTCCCCTCCTGCAGCTGCCAATGGCTTGGAACTCTCTCTGGCAGCGTGTGCCGTATTAATCCCAGGGTCTCTGCGGGGGAGGCGCACAGCTTCCCTCCTCGGTGCCAAGGGGCCACCGTGGCTCACCGGCAGCTCTGGCTGTCTCCAGAAAGCTGGCGCTCCAAAAAGCTACAGGACCTCGGAACTGCCGCCCGGGACAACGGCAGCGCCTCCCCCTCCTCTTTTCAGCTAAAGATTAGGAAGAGCTCTTCCTGACAGTCTGGCTGATTTCGCACTAGAGCTGCCTCGATGTTGCGCCGCCGTTTGGCCCGATACTATCGGTCAGTTTCACACCCGAAGCTGCGGGGCTGCATTTTGACTCGCGGCTTCGCCCGATTTCCCCCGCAATTTCGTAATCCTGGTTTTTTTGAGGATCACGAAACTGCGGAGGAATCCTCCTTTGGAGGTTTTCAGACAGAGCCCAGCTGGCCATCTGACAGCGATGCTGACGCTGTGGACTTTGGCAGACCACGAGAGGGAGGGCACGAAGGGCTGCCTCGGCGCTGAGTTCTTGTGGCCCTTTCTGACACGCCCAGGGAAACGCCGATCGCCCCTCTGGGGTCAGGGAGCAATTGTTCTCCAAGCCAATTTGGCCAGGGACCCTGGAGGTTTTTTGTCTTCTTCTGTGTGTGGAACAGCAGTCACTGTGTGTGTGTGTGTGTGTGGGTGGGGGGAAGGGATTTTTGAATTTCCTGCGTTGGGTTGGACTAGATGACCCTGGAGGTCCCTTCCAAATCTATGATTCTATGATTCCAGCTCAAGGCAGCTTTGGGGCGAGGGACACCAGGAAGGGAAGGAAGGAGAAGGCAGGCAGCTGCCTGAGGCCAAGTAATGAGAACGTGAGAGAAGCCATGTTGGATCGGGGGCCTATGGCCCATCCGGTCCAACACTCTGGGTCGCACGGTGGCCAAAACCCGGGTGCCACCAGGAGGCCCGCCAGTGGGGCTAGTCAAGTCATCGGTCCGCACCGTCTGCTCTGAATGGCCGCAGCTGACCCAGGGTCCCAGGCAGAGTTGGGCTTTCCCCAGCCCCCTTTTCACTGGAGACCCTCAAGCTTTTGGATCGGGGACTTTGTTTGCAGGGTTCTCCCCCCCCCCCCCCGGGCAGACCGTCACTCCCCGTAGCCTGGGGTTCAGCGCTTCCTGGGGACTCCAGTGGAGAAAGGTCTTTCCGTGGGGGACTGAATCCACAGGACCAAGCGTGCCAAGCAGGTGCCCTTGCCCTCACAGGTACCACCACCCCCGGTACACTCATACTGCCCCCCCAGGGCACCCCTCCCCAAGACATCTCTCTGTCCCTGCAAGGGACACAGGGTGTGTGTGTGTGGGAGTTGATCAGGGCACAGGAGAGATTAGAACTCCATCTCTTCGATTTTGCAGGGGGGGTCTCCGTCTCTTGCAGGGGGCGCAGAATGCCATCTCTCAGTGGCGTTGTGACATCCTCCACAAATTCCCAGATGGCATCCACTTGGGGAGAGGCCGTGGCTCAGTGGCAGAGCACCTGCTCGGCACGCAGGAGGCCCCAGGTTCGATCCCTGGTGTCTCCAGTTAAGAGGATCGCAGAGCAGCCAATGCACACGTCTCTGCCTGAGACCCTGGAGAGCTGCTGCCAATCGGAGTAGACGAGACTGACCTTGATGGACCCAAGGGTCTGATTCGGCACAACGTGGCTTTGCGTGTTCAATGGACAGATTTCTCATATTTGCAAGCACGCTCCTCTGGTGGATCCCAGGGGATGGCTTGCAAACCAAGAACTTGGGATGCGACAGAGAAGAAGAGAAGACGACGAGAAAGTTGGATTCTATACCCCGCCCTTCGCTACCCAAGGGAGTCTCAGAGCAGCTTACGAAGTCCTTTTCCCCTTCCCCTCCCCACAACAGACACTCTGTGAGGTAGGTGGGGCTGAGAGAGCTCTGACAGAAACGGCTTTTTCCAGAACAGCTGTGCCAGAACTGTGGCTTGCCCAAGGTCACCCAGCAGGTGCAAGTGGAGGAGTGGGGAATCAAACTCGGTTCTCCCAGATTAGAGTCTGTGCACTTAACCACGACACCAAACTGGAGACGTTTGCCCCCGGGATCGCCTGCTCTGACCGGCAGCGGCCTGCCAGGACCTCGGGAAAGGAAAGGTGTTTACCCACCATCCGTTGCTGCAGATGCCAGGAATCAAACCTGGATCCTCCTGACCCGCTGAGCAAAAGTTCTACCCCTCGCTAAGAGGCCTTCCCCAGATATGACGCTGCCCGATACTGTTATCAGAGCACTGGTCCATCTAACCCGGCACTGTCTTCATCAGCCAGCAGAGAGGGGCTTGCACCGGCCCTGCAAATACAGTTTGAACCTGGACCGTTCGGCATGCCAAATGTGCTGCTGTGTTATCAAGCCAGAAGAACGCCCGGCTCCGGGGACCCAGGAGTCCAGAGGGTTGTTTCAGGGAGCTGCGGAAGACAGAGAAACATTTGTCCCTCCTGCCTATAAATTTCCACCTTGCCTCCGGCGTTTCCATGAGCAATGAGTGAGCTGTTGTTTCTTAAACCTCTAAGACGTGCTTTCGTCTAAATTGTAATTCCGGGCACTCGTTAACCGCCCGCACTGCTTTTGTTTCTGGAGCGTTAAAATGCCAAGACTCTTCTAGCTTTCATCTGCCCCTGCACGAGTCGCTGTTCTGAGAGTCTCTGTTCTGACGGGAAGGGAGACGATTCCTTTCCAAGACGCATCGGTCGAAACGAGCTCTGGCTCGTGCTAGAATAAACGCTGCTAGTCTTTAAGCCGCCACTGGAAAGAAAGCCATATTGCACAGAGATGCAACGGGCAGCCTCATCCGCAGAAGAGTAAATCCGGCCAACTCTCTGCATTGTGAGCAGAAGCAAGGTCGGCCAATCGTGGAGGTGCACAGCGGGCAGCCTCCGGGGTGGGGTGGGGGTGCCTGCAGCTCTCCAGAGCCTCTCGTTATTTAATTAACAAACTGGAGTGACTGGCCCAGCCACTAAGTGCTGGGAACTCGCTGTTATTTACAAGGCGACTCTTGGATTCTCGGCGGATCTGGCGACCGCGCCGGACACTCCATCTGATTAATTTACACAACTGCAAGTTTATGTTCCCAGCCTGGTTATTAGGACTGTCTGGCTGTTCCGGCTGCGGAGGATTTACTGGCTATCCGCCCTGCTGAGATCGGCCTTCGGGGTGCAGCCGTTAATGGCCTCTCGGCCTGCCAGGCCCAATGCTACAGGAGACTGAGGGTGTTTACTAGCCGGGAACAGGAGATGAGGAAGGGAAACTCCAGGTGGGGAGAGAGAGAGAGAGAGTGGCTCCTTATCGGAGCTCTGTGTGGCTGAGATAAAGGATGCTAATGCCTCCCTGGGGCAGGGAGAAGAGCAAGGGGTTCCGAAGCACTGACAGGACTTCCTGGGGAAGGAGGGAAGTAATTAGGCATTCCAGGGAAGGGAGGGGGGGGGGATCACTACACAAGGCAAGTGCAGGAGGAAAATGCATCTCTCCGCCAGGACACCAGCAGCTCCCGGTTCGCAGTTACCAGTTCGCGGCCCAGAAGAACATGACCACCACCACTGCAAGGGAAACTCTGCCCCCACTTCAGGCGACCGCTCCTTTTTGTTCTGCCGTCAAGTCATAGCTGACTTGTGGCCACCCTCTAGGGGGATTTCAAGGAAAGGGACGTTCGGAGGTGGCTTGCCGTTGCCTGCCTCTGCACGGCGACCCCGGACTTCCTTGGAGGTCACCCATCCAAATACAGAGCTGGTTTGGTGTCAGGGTTGAGAGCGGCGGACTCGGATCTGGGAGAACCGGGTTTGATTCCCCACTCCTCCTCCGCATGCAGCCAGCTGGGTGACCTTGGGTCAGTCCCAGTTCCCTCAGAGCTGTTCTCTCAAGAGCAGTTTCTGTCAGAGCTCTCTCAGCCCCACCTACATCACAGGGTGTCTGTTGCGGGGAGGGGAAGGGAAAGGAGATTGTAAGCTGTTCTGAGACCCCTCTGGATAGTGAAGGGCAGGGGATAAATCCTATAATCTCCTCCTCCTCCTCCCCAGGCCTGACCTTGCTTAGCTTCCGAGATCTGACAAGATCGGGCTAGCCTGGGCCGTCCAGGCGATTCCTGCTCTCGGGAGAAATGCCGCTGAGGAATTTCAAGAGAAGCAAAGTCACCGTGCGGCACCACCAGGCCAACCGGGCTCAGTCAAATTTCATTACGGGACCTGCCAAAGCTACAGAGACGATCTACCAGCCTCTTCGCATAAAATATACCCACGTTGGCCTCACGCGGTACCCTCGGGAACGGGATCATGCCCACCCACCCCAATTCAGAATGACACCCCCCCCCATTCAGTTCCCCTTTCAGCAGGTTCTTACCCGACAAGCAGGCAGTGGGGTATCTACGGGTCTACACAAAAACGTAAGAGCTGGAAGGGACTCCGAGGGTCATCTAGTCCAACCCCCCCTCCCCCGCACACACAATGCAGGAAATTCACAGCCACCTCTCCCCCTCCGCCACTCCCCGAGTGACTCCCCAGAGGAAGGGAATTACATGATCAAAAAGGAGCATCAGGTTTACTGGTTAAGAAGGAAATAGAGTTGTACGATCTAAGGAGGGGCATGGGGGGGGGGGAGGGACGAAGAAGCCGTGGGGGCCAGATCCAACGCACACATGAAGCGGCCCCGCACACGGTCAGACCGCCAGTCCAGCTAATCCGATTGTGCTTCGTCTGACCAGCACAAGCTCTTCTAGGTGTCTGGGAGGGGAGAATGCTTCCCACCCCTGCTGGGTCTGAATCTGGAATCCCCAGTGGGCGGAACACAAGTTCCTCCGCCCAGCTACGGACACTCAGGGCGAGCTGCCTCGGCTGAGCAGACCCACGGCTCCTCTTGCCTCTTCCGGCTGGTGGGGGCCTCCAAAGCCTCGAGCAGAGAGGGGCCTTTCCCAGCCCAGGAGGTGCCGGGGACTGAAGGAGGGCCTTCGTCCACACTGCGTGTGAAACTTACAGGGCCGTATCACACTGCCTGATCCACTCAGATCCCTAAATAAATCAGATCCGAAGGAAACTGAAACGGTGCGCTGAATACCTTATACGATGCAGAATATTATTCAATATTCACAGAATCGCGACAAGTGTACAAAAATAATTATCGCGGTAGAATCCATGGCTGCTAACGGCGTTCTCCAAAATGACGTATCGTTTCGTTGGGACTTCCTCTGAACGACAACGATGTCACTTTACTGATACAACATCCGCTGATGTCTGGAGAGTAGGCTCTTCTTCATAGAATTTCAGACTATTGTACTCATTTAGCTCAACGCATTCTGAAGGGGCAAGTTAGTCTGCCGCTAGCAGCCTGGCGCGGGCTACACTCAGATCCCTGCCAATGCTCCCGCTAAGCTGTGGAGTCCTGTGAGCAAAAACTCTACTTGGTGAGCTACTGGCATTGAAGTCGTGAGCGAGCCATTTGGCTGCTGCATAAATTAGTCTGCTCTGGAGCCCTCCCTTCCTGAGCTGAGACGAAAAATGTGTGTGCCGGAGGCTTTAAAAAACCCCGTGAGCTAGCTCGCACCAACTCGGCTTAGAGGGAACACTGGTCATCTAGCCCAGGACTGTCTACCCAGACCGGCAGCAGCCCTACTGAATCCCAGGCAGAGGAAGAGTCCTCTGTCACCCCTTAAACAGAGACAGGGCTCGAGACCTTCTGCACGCCAGCCTGGTGCGAAGAGAAGAGGTTGGATTTATACCCCGCCCTTCACTATCCGAAGGAGTCTCAGAGCAGCTTACAATCGCCTTTCCCTTCCTCTCCCCACAACAGGCACCCGGTGAGGTAGGCGGGGCTGAGAGAGCTCTGACAGAAACGGCTCTTGGGAGAGCAGCTCTGAAAGGACATGTGACTACCGGAGAGAAAGAACCACACCTACTCAATAGCACTGCTGTTTGCTTGAGGACACTCTAGCTCTGACTTTGATAGCCACGTATGTGTTTTTGGACCTAAACAGGAAGATGTTCTAATCAGGGCTATTTTTGGGCAGGAATGCACAGGAACGGAGTTCTGGCTGGCTCCTGAGTTGGCCACGCCCAGCAGGAACTCATTAGCATAATTGGCCACACCCAACAGCAGAAACTCATTAGGATTGGCTACATTAGGGGTGTGGCCTAACATGCAAAGGAGTTCCTGCTCCAAAAAAAGCCCTGGGTTTTGAAAACAAACAAGGTAAACAGAATAAGAAGCAAAAGGTGGGTGTGGCCTAATGTGCTAATGAGCTGTGCTGTCGTGGGTGTGGCCTAATATGCTAATGAGTTCCTGCTGTTGGGTATGGCCTATTATGCTAATGAGTTCCTGCTGGGCTTTTTCTACAAAAAAAGCCCTGGTTCTAATTCAGCAACTGTGCATTTGGCACCAGACCCACATGACTTCCACCTTTTGAGGCCTCACAAACCTCTTTGTCACGTGTCTCTAGATCTTGCTGCTTAACCTTCCTCTTCCTGGTCCATTATTCACTCATTGGTTATCTTATTGCAATATGTATTTAAGTTATGTGTACCTCAATATTGTTTGACCTCTGAAGAAGGCCCCAGTAGGGCAGAAACGCGTCAGGTCATGTGTACTGGCCCTTGTGTTTAGGCTTTACTTTTTTTACAAGGCTTTCATTGGGCCCTTATGCATGTTTTTAACTATCTTTCTAATACATACATATACTTGTATGTTTGCATATTATAAGTTTTAAGTAGGTTTTTAATATTGGCCCTTCACTAGACTTTCTCCTCACCCTTTGGTGAGCCAGTTTGGTGTAGTGGTTAAGTGTGCGGACTCTAATCTGGGAGAACCGGGTTTGATTCCCCACTCCTCCACTTGCACCTGCTGGTGTGACCTTGGGTCAGTCACAAGCTCTGTCAGAGCTGTCCTTGAAAAAGAGCAGTTTCTGTCAAGAGTTCTCTCAGCCCCACCCACCTCACAGGGTGTCTGTTGTGGGGAGGGGAAGGGAAAGGAGTTTGTAAGCCGCTCTGAGACTCCAAGTGAAGGGCGGGGTATAAACCCAATCTCTTCTTCTTCTTTTGGTTCTTGATTCCAGTTTTTGGTTCAGGTTTGTTTTCCCCTCCCTGTGTCTTACAGAACTCGTGACTGACCCAAGATCATCCAGCTAGCTGCAGGTGGAGGAGCGGGGAATCAAACCCGGTTCTCCCAGATTAGAGTCTGTGCTCCTAACCACTACACCAAACTGCAGGGGGGTTGGGTGACGGCTGAGCTTAGACTGGCCCACGGGCCCCTTGAACGCCTGCCTCCCCACCCAACTTCTCCTGCTCCGGTCTGCCCAGAGGGCCAGCTTTGAAGCCTCTCTGCAGACCTGGAACGGATCTGCACGATAAGGTGTTTTGGCACCCTGTCGTTCAAGGTCTGGCCGTGTTCATTCCGTGCCCTTCTGCCGACCGAACACCTGGCTCTTCCGCGAACACTGGAGGGCCCCAGAGAATCTGCCAATCTTGTTCCATTGGCAGCAAAGCGACGAGACGCGGAGGCCATGAAGATAATGTACAGCAAAGATCACGGCAAGCGAACGAGTGGTGACTCAGGTTTTTCTCCCTCTCTGCACAAAGGAGACCTGACACTCCACGCCAGGAGGGGGGGTGGAATCCTCAAATATTGAGCTCAGGAGCATCCGAGTCAACGGCCTGTGACGGATCTCATGTGCATGGCCTCCTAACCGACTTATCTATTGCATTTCTCTCCTGCCCGTCCCCCGGGAAACTCAAGATGGGAAATGTGGTATCCCTACCCTCCATCTTCCCTCTACAACAGTCCCATGAGGTCACTTAGGAAAGGAGAGGGTAGCTGGCCACCGCGTCACCCAGCAAGCCTCCATGGCCGAGGGGGAATTTGAACCGGGATCTCCCAGGGCCCAGACTGACGCTCTAACCACTGCGCCATACCGACTCTACACTCAGGAGGGTGGGACTGTGTTTCGGGCTCTCTGTGGAGGAGGGGGAGGAGGAAGAGAGAAGATTGGATTTACACCCCTCCCTCCACTACCTGAAGGAGTCTCAGAGCGGCTTACAAACTCCTTTCCCTTCCCTTCCCTACAACAGACACCCTGGGAGGTAAAAGAAGAAGAGGAGATTGGATTCATACCCCGCCCTTCACTCCCCAAAGGAGTCTCAGAGCCGCTTACAAACTCCACTCCCTTCCCCTCCCCACAACAGACACTCTGGGAGGTAAAAGAAGAAGAGGAGATTGGATTTATCCCCCGCCCTTCACTCCCCAAAGGTGTCTCAGAGCAGCTGACAAACTCCTTTCCCTCCTCCTCCCCACAACAGACACCCTGTGAGGTCGGTGGGGCCGAGAGAGCTCTTTCAAGAACTGCTCTTTCAAGGGCAGCTCTGACAGAACCATGGCTTGCCCAAGGTCATCCAGCAGCTGCAAGTGGAGGAGTGGGGAATCAAACCCGGTTCTCACAGATTAGAGTCTGCGCACTTATCCACTACACCAAACTCTCTTGTGCTTCCGTTTCCCATGTCCGGGATTTATTTCAACTAAGGAACAACGGGTGGGATGCCTGCCACATTGATCACATCTCCTCTCTATTTGATGGGGGTGGTGGTGGAAAGTGCTGTCAAGTTGCTGCCGGTTTATAGTGACCCTGCAGGGTTTTCAAGGCAAGAGACGTCCAGAGGTGGTTTTGTCATTGCTAGCCTCCTCATAGCGACCCTCGACTTCCCCGACGGTCTCCCATCCAAACACTAACCAGGGTAGACCCTCCTTCGCTTCCGAGATCTGACCAGATCAGACTAGCCTGGGCCACTCAGTTCAGGGCAGAGACAAACAGAGATGGTTGGCCGTTGCCTCCCTCTGTGTAGCGACCCTGAATTTCCTTGGCGGTCTCCCATCCAAACGCTAACCGGGGTCGACCCTGCTTAGTTTCAGAGACCTGACAAGATCAGGCTTGCCTGGGCCACCCAGGTGAAGGCAAGAGACATTCAGAGGTGGTTGGCCGTTGCCTGCCCCTGCGTAGCGACCCTGGACTTCCTCGGCGGTCTCCCATCCAAATACTAACCGGGGCTGACCCTGCTTAGCTTCTGAGACCTGAGACGATGGCGAAGGCTCTTCTCTAATTAGGGTTTGCAAACCTGAAGTTCAGACCCCGCTTAGGAGGGCTTTTCTGGCTTGAGCTGATGTGCGGCCAATGCTACCGGCACAGCTGAAGCCAATCACGGGCAAGAGGGACGCCTGTGAGCCCTCCAATCTGTGGCATGCTCGTCCTCGGCGCCCCCCCCCTCTATTCAGCATTTCAAAGAAACCGCCATTTGGGATTCTAAACCAGCCTTGCCGAACGTTCAAAGATCTGCTTACGGGCCCAAAATAAAAGCTCCTTTACGGTACTCAGAGTTTGCCTTTCTCAAGACGATCCAAGGTAGATACAAAGCGGATGAGATCTGAGCTCGGAAAGGGCGAGGACTTCCTAACGCGGCTCGCCACGCGAGGGGGAGGGAGCAGGCCGAGTCCAAGGACTTGATCATTCACGGCTGACGTGGAAACGCACAAGGTCGACCTACACAAGTGTGTTCCAAGCTTGCCCGGTTTCTTCCAAATTTCATTTTTATAGAATTGGGATTCTTTGCTTTAACCAAAGGCTGGTACAGGGCTGGAAGACCACCTGAAATTCCTGGTGCCCATCTTCTAAGAACACCAAGGCAACATAAGGAGAGAAGAGAAGCCATGCTGGATCAGGCCAATGGCCCATCCAGTCCAACATTCTGTGTTATCACACAGTGGCCAAAACACAGGTGCCATCAGGAGGTCCACCAGTGGGGCCAGAACTCCAGAAGCCCTCCCACCGTGGCCCTCCCAAGCACTAATGATATAGGACATCACTGCCCCTGATATAGTGTTCCATATATACCTTGTGGCTCACAGCCACTGATGAACCTCGACTCTATATGTTTATCCAATCCCCTCTTGAAGCTATGCTTGTAGCCATCACCCTTGCAGAAGTGCACTATTGCTAAGAATTTTTTTTCAGAGGGGATACACTGCCAGGGAGTGACCCGAGATCACAGGCCCTGCGACAGAGATTGTGCATTAGAAAGCAAAAACACAAGGAATCCGGGAGTCCAAATTCTGAGCAAAGAGAATAAGACAAAATTATACCAGCTATGGAAAAGGACAAAGAACCTGACACACAAAGCAATGCTCAAGCCCCAGTGAGATTTCACTGGGGCTTGCCATGATACCTTCAAGCAAGTCACAGCAGCCTTAAGGGCTACACACTTCTCTTTGGTAGAAAGATACCTTGACCAAGGGCATCCAACAGGCCCGTGGTTACAGTGGGGCATTTCGGGGCTCTGCCCCCTCAAATGTGAGGCACGCCCCACAACAGCTGCTGCCTCTCCCCCCCCTCCTGTGACATTAAAAGGGCCTTCCAGCTGATCGGCGGGAGCACGTGGCTCGCCCATCAGCTGGAGGGCCCTTTAAATCTTGCAGGAGATGAGGGAGAGGGGCGGCTGCTAGCCGCATGCCTTCCCTGAATTCCAAGTGGTGGTTACAGTGGGGCATTTCAGGGCTCTGCCCCCTCAAATGTGAGGTGCGCCCCACAACAGTTGCTGCCTCTCTCCCCCCTCCTGTGACATTAAAAGGGCCTTCCAGCTGATCGGCGGGAGCACATGGCTCGCCCATCAGCTGGAGGGCCCTTTACATCTTGCAGCCACCCCTCTTCCTCCCCTCCTCCCAAGATTTAAAGGGCCCTCCAGCCGATCAGTGGGCCCTTTAAATCTTGCAGGAGATGAGGGAGAGGGGCGGCTGCTAGCCGCATGCCTTCCCTGAACTCCAAGCGGTGATTTCACCGCTTGGAGTTCAGGTGCGGGCAGCCCCCCTCTCCCCTCCCTCACAAAACCTCCCCATGCCCCACCAACCCAACATTTCTGGCTATGGGACTGGCATCCAGTTGCATCTCTTAAGATTAACCTGCGACTCTGGAAGCCCGAGCCACATCACAGGTGCTAAAATACATTAATCGCAACCCGTCGTTTGGCATGATGGCTGAACCAAGTCTCCTTTTAAACATGAGGACTAGAAAGTTGGACCTGACCTGAATAGCCCAGGCTAGCCTGATCTCACAAGCTAAGCAGGGTCGGCCCTGGTTAGCGTTTGGATGGGAGACCGCCGAGGAAGTCCGGGGTCACAACGCAGAGGCAGGCGATGGCAAACCGCCTCTGAATGTCTCTTGTCTTGAAAACCCCGTTAAGGGTTCGCCATGAATCGACTGCGATGGCGCTCTCTCATGCCTTCCGTGCCACTGCTAGATCAAGCACAAACGGCTGATTCCTGACACAACACACCTGCCTTTCAGTTGTAAACAGTGTTCCCTCTGAGCTGAGTTAGTGTGAACTAGCTCACAGTTTTTTAGCCTCTGGCTTACACATTGTTGTCTTCGCTCAGGAAGGATGCCTCCGGAGCAAACTGATTTATGCAGCAGCCAAATCTCTCGCTCACAGCTTTAACCCCAGTGGCTCACAAAGTAAAATTTTTGCTCGCAAGCCTCCACGGCTTAAGAGGGAGCACTGGTTGCAACTGGATTCCCTAGTGAAGGGTCTAACCCAAGCTCTCAGCATCATGCACATTGGTTTCCCCAGTCTCTTCCCCCCCTATAATTGCATCTGGTTCAGTCCTCCCTCCCTCCCCCCCCGCCAGGGTGTAACATTCCCCTGCAACCACCTTTGTAGTTCACGGTGCGCAGACACTGCTTGCTCTGGATGTCCCACAACCGAACCGTTTCGTCGTGCGATCCGGAGAGCAGCAGGCTTCCGTCCGTGGAGACCGACAGGCAGGTCACCTGGTTCCTGTAAGGGAAGAGGGAAAGACGTCCAGTCGAGAGACCAAAGGGACACCCCGCGTGCAATTAAGCACTCTAAGCTTTGCAGCAGAAAAGGCGGCAGATGCCCAAGAGAGGTCTTGAAGGGGTGTTCTCGGCAGCTCTTCTGTGCTTGGGGCTCCTGGTTGAAGCCGGGGGTCATTTCGTAGAAAAAGAGGTGCAGGAGCTCATTAGCATAACCCATTAGCATAACTTTTGCATATGCCACACCCCATGACATCACCAGAAGTGTGTCAGAAGACAACACCCACTGCTCAAACACCACTGGACTGTTTTGGATTGCTAGCTATTGGGGGGGGGGGGAACACGCAGATCTGTCCTCGCAGAGGAGGGAGAGCTTGTACCTGAATAAAACTTGGTCTTAAAGGTGCCACTGGACTGTTTTGGACCGGGGGGCTGGGGGGGGGCATCTGCAGCTTACCTGGCTGCTTCTTGCTGTGACTGAGGGCTGCTGGGAGCAGGGGCAGGGCTTGTTGCATGTGCCCGCCCCCTGGGCTCTTTACTGCCGGAGCTCCGCTCCTGTGCGCTTCTGCGGGAAACGACCCCTGGTTGAAGTGCTCGGGGCTCTTTAGCTTGGAGAAACGATGGCTGAGGGGGTGACATGATCGAGGTTCATGGGACGGAGCAGGCAGAGAAAGAAGCCCTTTTCTCCCTTTCTCACGATACAAGAACCTCCTCTACTCCATGCGTGATTTCGTAAACTTCCATCACGCCACCCCTCAGTCGCCGTTTCCCCAAGCTGAAGAGCTCTAACTGCTTTAACCTTTCCTCAAGGGGAAGGGGCTCCATCCCCTTAATCATTTCAGTTGCCCCTTTCTGCACCCTTTCCCAATGCTGCAATATCTTTTTGGGGAAAGGAGACCACCTCTGCTTCTCACTGGCCCTGAAAGCCCCCTTGCTGGGGTCACTGTAAGCTGGCTGTGCCTTCATAGCACTTTACACAGACACACATGCGCATGCACACACATGCGCAAACACACAAACACACAGATTTTCTGAGGGCAGCCCTCTGCAGCACCCATCCCCCCCCCGTTTCGCACTCGCTGCCCACTCTGCGTGGCCAAACCCTTCTCACGAGACAGGTGGCCGGTCTTGGAGCTGCACCCCTCGAATCGGCAGGCGAGGCCTCACAGGAAGGAATGCTCCTGTGCAAAAGGAGATTCGTGCACAGGGCAAGGCTGCCACCAGTATGACGGGGGGCTTTTCAGTTTAGAAAAGAGAGGACCGGGGGGGAGGGGGTGAAGAGAAGAGACATGATAAGAGGTTTATAAAATTAGATCTGGATCAGAAGGAGTGGACAGAGAGGACTTCTTCTCCCGCTCCCAAAAGTCTAGAGCTCGAGGGCATCCAATGAAACCGATGGGCGGTAGAGGTTCAGGACGGAAAAAAGGAAATACAGCTTTACATAAAGAACGATTAAAAAATCTGGAATTCGCCGCCAGAGGATGTAGCGATGGCAACAGGAATAAACAGCTTTAAAGGGGGATGAGATAGATTCATGGAGGATTAAGTCTATCAATCGTTACTAGCCATGGTGGCTGAAGGGAACCTCCACATTCAGAGGCACTAAGCCTCTGAATCCCTGAGTCAGGAGGCAACATGAAGGGAAGGCCTCGGCCTCTATGCCCTGTTGCTGGCCCTCCAGAGGAACTGGTTGGCTACTGTGTGAGGCAGGAGGCTGGACTAGATGGACCACTGGTCTGATCCAGCAGGGCTCTTCTGATGTTCTTATCAGGGAAGGCCTTGGCCTCTATGCCCTGTTGCTGGCCCTCCAGAGGAACCGGATGGCCACTGTGTGAGACAGGGTTCTGGACTAGAGGGACCACTGGTCTGATCTAGCAGGGCTCTTCTGATGTTTTTATGAAGGCCTCGGCCTCTCTGCCCTGTTGTTGTCCCTCCAGAGGAACTGGTTGGCCACTGTGTGAGACAGGATGCTGGACTAGAGGGATCACTGGTCTGATCTAGCAGGGCTCTTCTGATGTTTTTATGAAGGCCTTGGCCTCTCTGCCCTGTTGTTGGCCCTCCAGAGGAACTGGTTGGCTGCTGTGTGAGACAGGATGCTGGACTAGAGGGACCACTGGTCTGACCCAGCAGGGCTCTTCTGATGTTCTTATGAAGGCCTCGGCCTCTCTGCCCTGTTGCTGGCCGTCCAGAGGAACTGGTTAGACACTGTGTGAGACAAGATGCTGGACTAGATGGACCGCTGGTCTGATCCAGCAGGGCTCTTCTGATGTTCTTATGCCAGTTTTCTGCATGCAGGTATTTCACATGCAAAACAGGCTCCCGATGAAGTGAGGAGGGCCCCTTCTATGCAGAGGCTTCCAAAGAAGAGCACAGCTGTCTCTAATTGGATGACTGTTGGTTGTTTTCTGTCCTTGCAGGATTGATCTGTGGCAATTTTTTTCAGGTATGGATTGTTAACCGTGGGGATAGATTTTTGCCCCGATCACTCCCCGATGTGTTTATTTCTTGTTGCGACGGCTACATTTTGCAGTGGCAAGTTATGCGACTTTTAGTTTAGTAAAAATTTAATTAGGAAAAAAAGTGTCATCCCGTTTGCTTGCAAGGGCTTTCGCTGGCGCCTGAGGCTGACATCGGACACAGCTTAGGGGGGGTTTCAGCGCTTGACGTTTTAATTGCCGTGCTGAACGACTGATGATGGCAAGGCACGTTGACCCCAGCATCGGGGGGAGAGGCAGGGCAGAACGTATCCCAAATGAAATACCTTTAATGGCATAGCGATAAAACACATTGTATTATGAAATATGAGCAAGAAGGCGTTAGAGACCGCAAAATAAGACTGGTCATACAGAAGGGCTTGTTATCTATCTTTAACCGCTTCAGCCAAGAATCTAGCGACCAGAGCTGTGATGTCTGGGTTTGTGTCATTTACTAGACATTGGATTATTCGGTCACTGGTAATACAATGATGTATACTGGCCCCAGAATCAAATTTCTTAACCGAGTCCTAACACCTTTACAATCCACATCAGGCATTGAAATAGTAACCTTTTTGCTCTCAGACGTCCATCCCTCTATCTCCTATAGAATGGCACTCACTCTATGCTCATGCTGCAAGGGAAATTAGAGAGAAGGCTACGGAATGACTGTACTTTTAGAAAGTGCTATTTAAGAAGCCCGATTCTGAAATCTATATTCATACTTCATCTATATAGTTTAATTTTCTTTTAAATGTATTGCCAATCTTTGTACTGTTTTTCATCTTTTCTATTGCGATGGCCATTGGCTACATGCAATAAACTTTGAACTGAACTGTTAATACAATGTTTGGGGTATAGTGGAGAAGAAAGGAGTTTCTTACGCGGACCTGCATGCAATTGACAATCCAAGAGGATATGATGGATTGAATCTATCGATTGTAGAGGACAGATACATTGCTCTTCGTGGAAAGGGACTCTGTTATATTTATTTATTTAATTGCATTTATACCCCGCCCTCCCCGCGAACGGGCCCAGGGTGGCTCACATGGGGCACTAAGTGCATACAGTATACAAAAGTTCAAACAGTTAAAACATCGATTTCAACGGATGCACATATAAAACTCCTAACTCCTTGCGCAGCAGAGGGGAAGGCTAGGGTCATGGAAAGATGTTGTCCAGCCCTCCGGCGGTATCTCTCTATAAAGGAGCAGTGGTGGAAGTGGCCGTGGCGGCTCCTACTCGTAAGCCTAGCGGAAGAGCTCCGTCTTGCAGGCCCTGCGGAACTGCACAAGGTCCCGCAGGGCCCTGATCTCCTCCGGGAGCTCGTTCCACCAGGTAGGAGCCGCCACTGAAAAAGACCCGGCCCTTGTTGCCACAAGCTTGGCCTCCTTAGGGCCCGGGGTCACCAGCTCTGCGGTGAGAAGGGTGACCTAGGTTGACATACAGATTTGAAAATAAGACAATACGCACATGCAGGACACATTTTGCTTTGTACTGAACGGCACATGCTCACGTGTGAACAAGCCCAGACACAGATTTACCCCCTAGTCTGTGGTTTCAAGACTAGGGCTCAGTGGAGCATGCTGGACTGGAACTCATGGATATGTCCCACTGGTAGTGGCATGCTTTTCTCATGTAACAAGCCTTCCCATGACACAAGACGCATAAAGGGAAAGGGTTCCTTGCGTCAAAACGACACGCCACTGCCGAGAGGTGGAGAAGCCGAGCCACCCCGGCGAGATTACGGGCTCTCTTTTCCCCAACAAAGAACGGAAGATGATTCTCTGGTGGCGTTCCGAGACATCTGAGATGTGTCTGAGCCCAGGGCTGGATTCCTTGTTCACAAATCCAGAGGAGTTAGCTGCGTTAGTCTGTGGTTGCAAAATAGTAAAAAGCCCAGTAGCCCCTTGTCAGCTAAGCTGCCAAAAGTATGGGGTTTGTTTCCCTTCTACTGTGCATTCCTTCCCTTGCGCTTAATTGCCTCGTCGCTGCAACGCATATCTCTCAAGGCCACTGGAGGAGTTGCTGTGACTAGTATTCCTGGGAAGCTTCTCACCTCTCCTGCTTCTGCAGCCGTTAGTTCTCAGCCAAATGCCTGCATGCGGGAACCCGATTAATTGGGTACTACATGGGGGGGGGGGTATACGAATGCCCTATATCCTATTATGCGCATAGGTAACCCGCCATTCCTAACAGTGTTCATCTTACTGCATCTATGGCTTTTCAATAAAAGTAAAACCTTCCTGGAAGTGTGTACTATGTTGTTTTGCTGTGGATCCTGACACCACTTTAAAACTAACAAACTTTATTGTAGCGTAAGCTTTCAACAAAGAGACAAAAAGAGAGCTGTGTTTCTCAAACGCTTATGCTGTGATAAAGTTTGTTAGTCTTAAAGGTACTACTGGGCTTTTTACTTGTTCACAAAGACAGTAACGGACAAGTCACGCTTTGTGCCTTCCATTTCTGAGACTGTGTACTCCCCCCAAAAAAAATTACCCTGGGTTTTAAAAACATGAGCTCTGAGTCTGGAGCTGGATCCGCCACAGTGCCCACCTCCAAGGTTCCCTCTAAGCTGTGAAGTCTTGTGAGCAAAAATTCCATTTTGGGAGCTACTGGCATTAAAGTTGTGTGAGTGAGTGATCTGGTTACTGCACAAACTAGTTTGCTCTGGAGCCCTCCTTCCTGAGCTGAGATAAAAATGCGTGAGCCGGAGGCTAAAAAACTTTGAGCTCTAGCTGACACTAACTCAGCTTAGAGGGAACAGTGCCCACCTCAGGAGTAAGAAAAGAGTCCAGGAACAGAAAGTTCCATGAAGGACTCCACCTGCATTTGATGCGTATCTAGGGAATCAGGGCCGAGTTAGTCCGTGCACACAGCTCCGGAAGCGACGGCGGCCCAACACAAGCACATCATCCGGGTGCAAGAATGGCAACTCACCTGTGCCCCTGGAAGACTTTGCCGTTCTCCCGCTCAGTCCGAAAGCCCCTCTCTCTTTGCACAGGCTGCCGGGGGGGGGGAGGGAGAAAAGAGTCCAGTTTTAATTGCCGCCTCTTGTACAAAAAGGGAACCAAGGGGTTTTTAAATGGTGCAGTGGTTAAGTGCGTGGACTGTAATCTGGGAGAACAGAGTTCGATTCCCCATTCCTCCACTTGCAGCTGCTGGATGACCTTGAGCAAGCCATAATTCTGGTAGAGCTGTTCTCTCAGGGGCAGTTCTGGAAAGAGCTCTCTCAGCCCCACCCACCTCACAGGGTGTCTGTTGTGGGGAGGGGAAGGGAAAGGAGATTGTAAGCCGCTCTGAAACTCCGAGTGAAGGGTGGGGTATAAATCCAACCTCTTCTTCTTCGTCGTCCCATACACAGAGGAGTGGGGAAAGC
>NW_015170958.1:153224-221248 GCF_001447785.1 Gekko japonicus
ACAACAGGGCCCATCGCCCTCCGTGCAAAGAACTGGACCGTGGCTGAAATCCGTCCTCCTCTGGGAAGTCCCAGCCGTGCGGGGGCAACCCGGCACAAAGCGCCAGTGCTGCATTTTGGCATGTGGGAGCCATTCGACAGGAGTGCCGCTATTTGGCGCAGCAGCTGCGCGACACTACAGCCAAAGCCCGCTTTCAAAAGAGAGGCTGCGGCAAAGAGCTTGGCAGGGACAACCGGTGACCGCCAGCCATTCAAAGCCACTGCAGCAACGACAGTCAGCCATGGCCGGCCGCTCGAACTCTGGATACGATCCCAATCGGAAAGCAAAATCCCGGGTTTAGCTTGCCAACCTAGAAGCCAGGCAGGGAGTGTAGCGCAGGTCGCCAGGGATACCCACTGGGTCTTGTCTCCTTGCAAGCAGACCGGCAGGAAAAGCTGCCTACAGCATGGTTTGCCCAGGGCAACATTAAGACTCGGCTGGGTTAATGCCATGCACCGTTTTACCTCCTCAGTTGCAGCCCGCTGTTAAAGTATTTTATTTCACCATCAAGAATTCAGCAAAGATTTAAGATCTTTGCAACATCTTCGATTAGTGAACCTAAAGCCTTGGTCTGTTGCCTTTCAGACTGATTTGCTACATTTTAGGATGTTCTTGCCCTTCCCTTCATCCTGACCCCAAATCTGTTTTTTAACCTCCTGATCTCTAAGCAACCATATCTCAGGCAAGGGTCGGTGCCATCCTTATCTTTCAGGGAAAAGGGCATAGGTTTCTTTTCCTTATGTTCCTCTTAGGAATGTAGAATGTCCTCTAAACAGAGGGCGGAGTGAATTATCTTTGAGAGCGGAATGGCTGGACTCTTTTTCAAACAGCAGGCCCTGACCTCGCCGTTTAATCTCATCCTATATAGGAAGAGCTTTGAATTTTGTTCAGTATGCGGGCATGATCTGTTCTTGCTTGCCTCAAAATGATAATTCTTGATGAAACTGCCGTGCTTTGTTACTGAAAAGCCTTGAATCTTTTCTCTCCCAGATTGAACTCAAAGGGGGAGGCACTAGAGTTTTGAAAACTCCCCTAACATCCATCCTTACTCACTGTTTAAATGTCCAGACATTAACAGTCAGGTACAGTCAAGGAAAACAAACTGTGGTTAAGCTTGGAAGAAGAAGAATACGAAGAGGAAGAGGAAGAGAATAAGAGATTGGATTTATACCCCGCCCTTCACTTGGAGTCTCAGAGCGGCTTACAATCTCCTTTCCCTTCCCCTCCCCACAACAGACATCCTGTGAGGTGGGTGGGGCTGAGAGAACTCTGACACAAAACTGCTCTTTCAGGAACAGCTGTGCCAGAGCTTGTGACTGACCCAAGGTCACATCAGCAGGTGCAAGTGGAGGAGTGGGGAATGAAACCCGGTTCTCCCAGATTCGAGTCCGCACACTTAACCACTACACCAAACTTAACCACTACACCAAACTGTCTGAAGAAGGAGGAGGAGTAGGACGCCCTGTGAGGGAGGTGGGGCTGAGAGAGCTCTGACAGTAACTGTTCTTTTTTCAAGAACAGCTGTGCCAGAACTATGGCTTGCCCAAGGTCATCCAGCAGGTGCAAGTGGAGGAGTGGGGAATCAAACCCGGTTTCCCCAGGTTAGAGTCAGCGCACTTAACCACTACACCAAACTGGCTCTCACAGCCAGCTAGCCACATATGGCTGAAATGCCCCCAAGGTGACTACACTGCGGTTTTAAGGATCTGGGATTTTAAAGCAAGGCTCAAATACAATGGTGATAAACACTCTCTGCTAGGGGTGCTGCGAATTTCTCCCCAAGCCTGTTTGCACTCGAATTGATCCTGTCTGATGCTTACAAGCAGATTGGTCCGACTGGGGCTGTATTCAGGTGGCACTGACCAAATGGAAGAGCCGCTGGATAGGAAGTCTGCAGCTGCCTGTTGGTCGGAAGCTGACTCACGGCCGATTGAGAGATCAGCTGAGAGTTGGGGTCTGATCCAACCCACACCCCAGCAAAACAATGACACAATGAAGCGGCAAAAAAGGGAGAGAAGAAAGAGCTCGTTTCTCTTCCGCCCGCCTCTGGCTGGGAAGACACAGAAGCAATGCTTCTGATCTCTCCATTACGAGAGGAGAAAGAGCTCATTTCTCTCCTTTTCTCTGCATCCACCCCAAACCTGACAACTTGAACCGGGGAGAAGAGAAGGGATACCAGTGGGATCACCCCCTGCACTAACATTTCCTGCATCTCAGAAGGACTGGGAGGCAGCAAAGTTTCCAGGATAGGAGTCTGAAAGAACCGGACTTCCAGCTGATCACCCGGGTGCTGGGTCCTGATCCCTCCCTCAAACTCCGCCCCGGACAAGGCAACATCTCCCCAGCAGGAAATCAGGAGCTGACTCCCAGGTGACCCCCCTCATCAGCTGAGAGTCAGCTGCTGAGGACTGCAAATACACATAAACAGGTTGCAAACAGCCTGCTAAATAACTGGCTACCTGATCACTGCCGGCGAACGGGAAGTGGGCCACAATGGCAGGTGTCTGACCATCCCTACTTTGTATCCCTCTTAAATTCTAGGAGTGAGAAGATCTGCATGAAAAGGTGCTCCCGTCATACCAAGAGACTGCTCTCCCTTCTCTAGCCAGAAGGACCAGTCTTTACACTTGTAAAGCATCTGCTACCAGCAGAGCCAGTGTGCTGTAGCAGCTAGAGTGCTGGGGAAGCTCACTGGGTGACCCTGGGCCAGTTCTTTGCTTTCAGCCCGACCTACTTCGCAAGGCTGTTGTGAGGATAAAATGGAGGAGAAGAGAATGATGTCAGCGATGCTCCCTCTAAGTTACGGAGTTTTGTGAGCAAACATTCTACTTTGTGAGCTCCTGGCGTTAAAGTGGTGAGCGAGTGATCTGGCGACTGCTCTGGAGTTTGCTCTGGAGCCCTCCTTCCTGAGCTAAGACAAAAATCTGTGAGCTGGAGGCTAAAAAAACTGTGGGCTAGCTCACACTGACTCAGCTTAGAGGGAACACTGGATCCCTCTTTCGGGCATACATCAAGCAAATAACGTAAAAAAGGACTTACCCAGGAGCACAGGTCAACCTGGAAAATGGAGCCATCCATGCCACCGCAAAATATAAAATACTCGGTGAGGTCAAGGGTCACTGACATAATGCCCACATCGAAGACGACAGACAGGAGAAGGTCCCCTGACGAGATCTCCCAGAGCTAAAGGAGGACAACAGGAGAACCAGGATTAACCAAGAATTTTCAGCTGGTGAAATCCCACCATCCAGCATGGCGGCCACAGAGACAGTGCAGTGCAGAGGTGTTTCCTACGCAGCCAGTTAAACGCTCTCATTGAAAGGTAAAAACATAAGAACGTAAGAGAAGCCAATGTTGGATCAGGCCAGTGGCCCATCCAGTCCAACACTCTGTGTCACACAGTGGCCAAAAATACCCAGGTGCCATCCGGACGTCCAGCAGTGGGGCCAGGACACTAGGAGCCCTCCCATTGTTGCCCCACCCCCAAGCACCAAGAATACAGAGCATCACTTGCCCCAGACCGAGAGTTCCTATCTATAAACTGTGGCTAATAGCCACTGATGGACCTCTGCTCTATATGTTTATCCAATACCCTCTTGAAGCTGCCCATGCTTGTAGCTGCCACCACCTCCTGCGGCAGTAAATTCCACATGTTAATCACTCTTTGGGTGAAGAAGTGCTTCCTTTTATCCGTTCTAACCCGAATGCTCAGCAATTTCATGGAGTGCCCACGAGTTCTTGTATTGTGAGGAAGGAAGAAAAGTACTCCTTTCTTGACCTGCTCTATCCCATGCATAATCTTATAGACCTCGATCGTGTCACCCCTCAGCCGACGTTTCTCCAAGCTAAAGAGCCCCAAGCGCTTTAACCCTTCTTCACAGGGAAAGTGCTCCAACCCTTTTATCATTCTAGTTGCCCTTTTCTGCACTTTCTCCAATGCTATAACGTCCTTTCTGAGGTGTGGCGACCAGAATTGTACACGGTACAAAGATGCTGCCGAGGAACCGAAAACCAAGGAATGATTACCGTTAGTGCAATCTATGCTTATCGACTCCTCAGGTGGGGTGGGAATAGAGGCCACAGTGTATATCTGTACCCTTCTAGAAAGCCCCCCCCCCCCAAGTTGCTCTGGGCTAGTCACACACACTCGCGCTTAATTTACCTCACAGGCTTGTTGTGTGGGTGAGACGGGGAATGGAGAATGACGTGTGCAGCATGAGCTTTACTGCAGGAAAGCAAGGATGAAAAGGGGAATGATAAAAGCACAAGCTTTGAGCCGAATGAAAGGTGAGAGTTTACATCCCCTGGTGGCTAGTGCCAGGAGCTCCTAATCTCTCAGGCTCGTCTTGTCGGACTCCAGTTGCCCAAGAGATACGGTGGCAGCTTTCCCCGCGGGGCTCTCGCAAGGACGACTGATGCGGATGCTGCCTTTTGAGCTCTGAGGAGGAGCCCCGCATCTACAGGCTGGCAAGCAGATGAGGCCAGGCAAAGAGGGACCGAAGTCCTTTTTACACGCTGGATTCCCCAGCTATGCGGAAAAAAACTTGACACTGACGAGAAAAATACCTGCCTGATGAGGCCTCAGCGTGTTCTCGGACAGAGATGCGGAGATTTGGAAAGAAGAAGAAAGAAATGGGGGTGGGGTCCTTTTTTTTTTTGAGGCCTTTAGGGTAAAAAAAATAGGAAAATCTGGGGGGAACACTGAAAACTCACATGAATTTTTCCTCCGTTTTAGAATAGTAAAATGCTTCTAAAGGCAAAGCTTCTCACACTCGAAGTAGCCGATAAGCATTTTCCAACAGAAATCAGGGAGATTTGGGAAAGCATATCGTAGATGTACAACAGTTACAGGATTTTTTTTTGTTTTAAATATAAATAATACTTGGTAACAACACGCTATAAAGCACTGAATGATACATTAAACAATTCAATGTCTTCAGTGTTATAAAGTTTAGCTTAATATTCAAACAAGCCGGTAATCCGACTTATTGTGACTCTGAGAGTGTTTCTGTCCAAAGAAGACACTTTCTTTTGTTCACTACAAAATTTGTTTTGTACCAGCCGCTTTTACTCTCAATAGCAAAAATGTAAGCTACACGAGCTACAGACGCGTGGGGTGAGGCAGTTTGCAAGACCTGGGTAAACCTGCAATTCTTCTTACAGAAAACAAAGGTATTTCATACGTTTAAATTCCATAAACATGGCAAATAGTTCAATTGTACATACCGACTAAATTATAAATGATGCACTTCATGCTATTATAGCACCAAAATAAGGTCTGGTTTGCTCAGCAAACAAGTATTGCATAGTATTTCAATTAAGGTAAAGGTAAAGGTTTCCCTTGCTTGGAAACCAGTCGAATCTGACTCTAGCGGGTGGTGCTCATCTCTATTTCCAAGCCAAAGAGCCAGCGCTGTCCGAAGACATTTCCGCGGTCATGTGGCTGGCATGACTAAACGCCAAGGCGCACGGAACGCTGCAGTACCCATTTATCTACTTGCAACTTCTTGCTTTCGAACCGCTAGGCTGGCAGGAGCTGGGGCCACAGACGGGAGCTTACTCCGTCTTGCAGCACTCGGGTCTCGAACGGCCAAACTACAGACCTTCCAGTCTGCAGCTCAGTCTCTTAACCTCTGAGCCACCGCGGCCCCTAGTATTCCAATTCCCCCCACCCAAATGCCCTTTTATTCCTTGGGGAAAAATCTAGTTTTTTTCTGATACCTTCGAAATTTCTGGAAATGCTATATCTCTACTCCAAGAGGGAAGGTGTGGAAGATCACAGGACTGGGAAAAGAGGGGGAAGGGGGGGGGCGAGAAGAGATCAGCCTGGTAAAGCATCAGAGAGCTTAGAGAATCCTGGACGGAGATTTCAAAGGACGAAGTGACATTCCAGTTATTCACACCACCACGGTTCCTCACGGGCTCCCCAGCTTGTACATAAAAGATCTGAAGTTGGATTTTGTAGAGGGAAGTTCAACCACTTGCCAAAAATACCATTATGACCAAGGCTCCCTCTAAGCTGTGGCGTCTTTGTGAGCAAAAATTCTACTTTGTGAGCTGCTGGCATTAAAGTGAGCAAGCGATTTGGCTACTGCATGAATCAGTTTGCTCTGGAGCCATCCTTCCCGAGCTAAGACGAAACTGTGTGAGCCGGAGGCTTAGAAACTGTGAGCTGGCTCACACTAACTCGGCTTAGAGGGAACACTGATTATGACCAATGGAACGAGGCTGTGCCAAGCAGTGTTCCCTCTAAGCTGAGTTAGCGTGAGCAAGCTCACAGTTTCTTAGCCTCCGGCTCACACATTTCTGTCTCCGCTCGGGAAGGAGGGCTCCAGAGCAAACTAATTTATCCAGTAGCCAAATCGCTCGCTCACAGCTTTAATTTTGGTAGCTCACAAAGTAGAATTTTTGCTCACAAGACTCCACAGCTTAGAGGGAGCGTTGGTGTCAAGTTAGTCATAGAAGAACAGGAGCCGCTGACGTCTCACCCCGTCCGATCAAAATCTCAAGGCGGCAACTATCAGCCACGGTTGTCCACATAAAGAGATGTGCCTTGAACGACATGAGAGCTCCCTTCCACCAGTCCGCCTGTGCCACGCCGCCCTGGCCTCCTTACCTTGGCTGTTTGGTCTAGGGAGGCCGTGGCGACCCGTGCCATGGGGCCGCCGACCCCGCAGCAGAGGTCCGTGATGGGAAGGCTGTGTCGCGACCACACGTGGCGGGGCTCCGGACTTTGGCCATGCTCTGCTTGCAGCACGCTACATATGAGAACACAGAGAGAGAATCCCTCAGCACAGAACAGATGGAGAGACTTTGGTTGCTGTTGTTGTTTTTATTAAAAAAAAATTACAAGGGGGACCAGCAATTCAAAGATGTACAAAAAAATGAAAGAAATTGCTGCAGAGTTCACAAGTAATAAAGAGACAAAAATCAACTTGTTACAAATGACGTTGAGTGATGTTAGTATTCTATATTTTCATGTTTTCAGAACACAGGACGTCAAAAACTGAAGAAGAGCGTACGAACATCTCGAGTGGTTGTTCGTTTCGAGACAACTCTTTCTCAACCAAAATTCAGTTCTCTGGTTGTCTTATTATATTTAGCAGTGATGTCAATCTTATCCAACAACAGTTTTAAGAGCAAAATCTCAAGGCGTGTTGTCCGTGTTTGAAACTTGTTAGCCCACGTGCTGTTAAAACTGTTGTTGGATAAGATTGACATCACTGCTAAATATAATAAGACAACCAGAGAACTGAATTTTGGTTGAGAAAGAGTTGTCTCGAAACGAACAACCACTCGAGATGTTCGTACGCTCTTCTTCAGTTGTTTTTATTAAAGCAGAGGCTGCAAGGTGGAGCTCAGAAGACAAATCTTTCAGAAGCTGTCGACAATGACTGCAGGAGCGTGCAGAGAACGGTGGGAAGAGGTGATAAAAAGCCCTCTAGTTGTAGCGTCTCAGAGAAGCAATTCCCAGACTGTGCAGGGCGCGGGACTTCTGCTGTGGGAAACAAAACCAACCATGGGAGGTTTGTGCGACCCACCCCCTCAAGTAACCTCCTACAAAGGAGTCTGCCCGCTGCATCTCTGCATGGTTTAGTTTCCTGGACCTCCTCCTCCTAACCAGACTCCACTGCCTGTACATCACGGCCCCTTCATTCCCAATGCAGAGAGACGGCAGAACCTGCCACCCTTGAAAATACCACACCTCCGTAGGACTCACTGCTCTGAGCATGCCTCCTTCCCAACAGATCAGTGACTCACACGGGGATCAGACTTCCCTCAGCCACAGCCAATGTTCCCGCTAAGCTGTGGCGTCTTGTGAGCAAAAATTCCACTTTGTGAGCTGCTGGCATTAAAGTGGCGAGCATGCGATTGGGCTGCTGCATCAGTCAGTTTGCTCTGGAGCCCTCCTTCCCGGGCGAAGACGAAAATGTGTGAGCCGGAGGCTAAAAAACGGTGAGCTGGCTCACACTCACTCAGCTTAGAGGGAACACTGGCCACAGCTCTTACTCCCGCACACACTAAAATCAAAGGGTCTCCCCCCCCCTTCAAAATAAGAAGAGGGAAGCCGGCTTCGGACGTTTGAGAGGCAATATTCTACTTTGAGTGGATTGGGTTTTTTTTAAAAGAACATTTATACAGAAATATGGCTTGTGGAGAGGAGAATCAACAGAGGGGACGAAGAAATCACACTGTGAGATCTGGAGTGCCAAACGCGATCAAACATTTGCTGAAGCGCCAAAATCGGAATGACTGCTGCAGCACAACATGAACAGAATATCTACTCTGGTGGAGAAATACTGGCAGCCGGCGCCACCCAGTGATCTTTATTCGAACCTTGGGGAGCCTGGCTCTCTTGTTCTTGTTCAATGACTCCAGCCTTTTTCACCAGCCCTTCCCAACGGGATCGACGGAGCCGGAGGACTGAACGAGCACGGAGGACCGGCCTCCTCCTTTCCGGCCTGCGTCGCCTCTGAGAGCCGGGCATCCACAAGAGGGCTTGGGAAGAGTGTCTCATCCAGGGGTCCCCAACGTGGTGCCCAGAGACTCTCACAGGCACCTTTTCTGGCACCCACCAGGTATTTTGAGAAAAGTGGGCCAGGCCATGTGGGGCTTTTGCCCAGCAAGGCTTCTGGGCATTTGATTGGCTATGCAGACTTTTAAAAAAACATGGCTTTGGCGGCAGCTGCCACCAAAACAACACAAGGGTCTTCCCCGTGAGAGTGAAGGTAAGCTGCGGCAACCATTTTGTAGCTGGCTCCCTCTCCGGCGGCAGCCATTTTGCGGCCGTGCCCCACCACACTGTGCCAGAATTCCAAAGCTACCTGCAGGCTCAGAAAGGTTGGGGAACCCTGGTCTAGTTCTCAGGCAGACTCATGCGGGAGCAGACAACCCTACAGACTCCTCTTCCCTGACCTTTCAGAGCTCTGTAGGTCGACATGTCACGGGCTGGGGTGCCAGTCCAAAGGGAGCATCTCCCTTGTAGCCTGGCCTCTCTTCGTCTGGTTGCTAAGCTTTGCCGCGGTCGCTCGCTTAAACGAGTCACACGTGGGGGTGAGTCAGGAGGACTTTCAGCTTGCAGTTCTTCCTTCTTATCTGGGCCAGGTGTGAAGACTGCGGTTACAGGCACTTGCCAGCTACCCTCCTCTGCTGCTTCAGAGGGGCCAGCTGTGGTTTCTGCAGGCTCTGTCGGCTCATCATCATCCTTGCCCGTGACACGAGATCAGCACCTTGAATTGAGCTGGGAATCCAACTTGCAGATAGTGAAAATCTTTCGTGGAGAGCACGAATCACTCAAGGTCAGATAATACTCGAGGGCTACTTAAAGGCATGTATCTCAAAATACAGTTTCCGAACTTTCAGGTCTGCAGGGAGGCTAAGAAAACTGGCTGACGTCTCTTTTCGGCCGAGAGAGTTTCGATTCTTCTTCTTCAGAGCCAATATATTCTTACGGAACCACAAAGTTTACATAGTTTGCATGTCTTACCGTACTCCCATGTGGGCTCATTTGCACTCCTTTCGGTTGACAAGAGACACAAAGAAACCTTCCTAGAGCGAGACCAGTAAACGGTCTGCATGCAGTCCTTGAAAACAACTGTTATCTTCTTTACTGCTTCTTAGTTTCCAAACTTTCAGGGCTGCAGGGAAGAAAGTCTGGGAACTAAGAAGCAGTAAAGAAGGTAACAGTTGTTTTCAAGGACCTGCATGCAGCCCGTTTACTGGTCTCGCTCTAGGAAGGTCTCTGTGTATAACTGTACTTGTGTGTTTGTTTCAAAGCCTCAGCACTTTAATAAGTAATATGTGGATCATACTAAAAGATTTACATTCTATATGTATGATTCTTTCATTAATTGTAGTTGAGACATATGCCTTTAAGTAGCACAGCAGCACATGTGAAAGGGATCTAGGTGTTCTGCTTGATCACAAGCTAAACATGAGCCTGCAGTGCGATGTGACTGCGAAGAAAACTAATGCAATCTTAGGATGCATGAACAGAAGCATTGTGTCCAGATCACGGGAGGTGGTCGTTCCGCTCTATTCTGCTATGGTCAGGCCTCACCTGGAGTACTGTGTCCAGTTTTGGGCACCACATTTTAGGAAGGACGTTGACAAGCTCGAGCGTGTCCAGAAGAGGGCAACCAGGATGGTGAGAGGGTTGGGATCCAAGTCTTATGAGGAAAGGCTGAAAGAGTTGGGTATGTTTAGCCTGGGAAAAAGAAGGCTTAGAGGGGACATGATTGCAGTCTTCAAGTATTTGAAGGGCTGTCCTGTAGAAGATGGAGCAGATCTATTCTCTCTTGCTCCGGATTGCAGGACTGGATCTAATGGGTGGCAATTACAAGGGAGTCGATACCGGCTAAATATCAGGAGAAACTTCCTAACTGTAAGAGTGGTCGAGCAGTGGAACAGACTGCCTTGAGAGCCAGTTTGGTGTAGTGGTTAAGTGTGTGGACTCTAATTTGGGAGAACCGGGTTTGATTCCCCACTCCTCCACTTGCACCTGCTGATGTGACCTTGGGTCAATCACAAGCTCTGGCACAGCTGTTCCTGAAAGAGCAGTTTGTGTCAGAGTTCTCTCAGCCCCACCCACCTCACAGGGTGTCTGTTGTGGGGAGGGGAAGGGAAAGGAGTTTGTAAGCCGCTTTGAGACTCCAAGTGAAGGGCGGGGTATAAATCTAATCTCTTCTTCTTCTTGGGAAGTGGTGGATGCTCCTTTGCTGGATGTTTTCAAGCGGAGGCTGGACGACCATCTTTCGGGTATGTTGTAGGGCTGTCTTTCAGCTGTGCTCCTGCAGAGTGCAGGGGGTTGGACTAGACGACATGCAAGGTCCCTTCCAACTCTCACATTCTATGATTCTAAGTAGCACTTGAGTGTTATCTGACCTTGAGTAATTTCTGCTCTCCACGGTGTATTTTGTTCTTGTACTCAATATCTCTACGGTCCCGTTGTGAAAATCTTTCAGCAGTGGGGCGATGCAATCACTACGGCCAGCCACAGTGAACAACTCGGCTGACGTATTCGAAAGCAAGTGAAATTTACAGGCAGGCCCAAGCACAGTGCATTGTGGTAGTCAAGCCTGGCTATAACTAGAGGCAGAATACTTATTTCCAGAAAAAAAGGGTGTGCACTCCAACTGCCGAAGCTGCCGACCCAATCTTTCAGGCCATGGGTAGGTGGCTGACTGAAGTCTGTGCGGACAGATGGATGGAATTTGTGGACTAGCAACTTGCATGAACTCAGCTGCACACACAGGTGTAAAAAAGTACCAGGGCTCACTTCTGGGAACCTTGTTGTTTTAAAAAAGAGAGAGATGTCTGGTAGGAATGCTAGGAAAGAACACTCATAAGAAAGTAAGAGAAGCCATGTTGGGTCAAGCCAGTGGCCCATCCAGTCCGGCACTCTGTGTCACACAGTGGCCAAAACCTAGGTGCCACCAGGAGGTCCACCAGCAGGGCTGGAACTCCAGAAGCCCCCCCCCAAGCACCAAGAATACAGAGCATCATTGCCCCAGACAGAGGGTTCCATCTATACCTGGTGGCTAATGACAATAAGAACAAAAGAGAAGCCACGTTGGATCAGGCCAATGGCCCATCTAGTCTAACCCACAGCGTCACACAGTGGCCAAAAACACCAGGGGCCATCAGGAGGGTCCAGCAGTGATTCCAGAACTCCAGAAGCCCGCCCACTGTTGCCCCCCCCAAGCACCAAGAACACAGAGCATCCCTTGCCCCACACATAAGAACATAAGATAAGCCGATGTTGGATCTAACCTTCAGCATCACACAGTGGCCAAAACCCCGGTGCCATCAGGAGCCCTTCCCACCGAAGTGGTCCCTATTTATCTACTTGCAATTTCTTGCTTTCAAACTGCTAGGTTGGCAGGAGCTGGAACTAGAGACGGGAGCTCACTCCGTCATGCGGCACCCCGGTCTCGAACTGCTGAACTACTGATCTTCCACAGCCTGCAGTTCAGCGTCTTAACCCCTTTAGCCCCTATACCTTGTGGCTAATAACCACAGACGGATCTCTGCTCCGTATGTTCATCCAGTCCCCTCTTGAACCTGTCTCAGCTTGTCGCCACCACCTGCAGCAGTGAATTCCACGTGTTCCCACCATCAGAGATACCCGTATTTCACAATCTGAATTCTAATTAATTCCTTCCTCTCAAGAAGACCACAAGAGAGCCCTGTCCTTACGCAGAACGAGGAAATACGGATGACGCTGAAGTCACATTTGCAACAGGGAAGCAACGATGAGAGTGTCTGGCGCTCCACGCCCAGGGCTGTAAAATACCCACTGTCCTCATTTTGTTGTCCCGGGTGAAGGTTTTTCAGAACTGCGCCCTTTCTCCCCAGTTTCTCCCCAGTTTTGTTTTATGGGACAGAACATTGCTGGCTGGACTGCCTGCAGTCGGGTGTCACAGGTTCAGCTGTGGGGGACCGGCTTTTGCTCTTCCCCGGCAGCAAAATAACCAAAGGGGGGGGGGGGGGGGGGGGCGTGGGAGGAAGCTCCTGAATGGCTCCCCAGATGGGGATTCCGGATGAGAAACCCTATTCTTTCCCAGCTGGCACTGAGAGCTGGAGTGTTATTTAAAAATACACCTTCTTTCTGAAGCACAAACCTAGGCCCCAGGTGATTTATAAATTAGGCACATACCAGAGGCGTTGTTTAAATCAGGTGTAGGCCTAGTGTTTTGGCCTGCGTTCATTTACAGGGAACGTCTCCCAGGCCCCATGCAGCGATCGAAAGCCTTTAAAAACCCATTTCATTAATAGCAAAGTAGGTTTAAACGCTTCCAGCTTCTCTCGGTGAGTGATAATTGCCTCCGCGGGTAGGCAGAAAACAGAGAGACACGCGGCAACCCACAAAAGCAGCCTTGCACATAGTGTCTCTACCGAGGGGAAAGGGGTGAGGAGAAGGATTTCCCCCCCCCCCCTCCAGTCAGTACCTGCAAAGGTTCCACACGATCACCAGGCAGTCCTTGGCCCCGGAGAGGAAGTGGCTGCTGTCATCTGTGAAGGCCAGGCAAGAGAGGTCCTGGTAGTGTCGGTTCAGGATGGCAAGAAGGTTCCCGCTGGAGACCTACGGATGGAACAGAAAGAAAGGAGAGAGTGGTGAGGTGGAACCTGTGGAGGGCGAAGTTTGAGGAAGGATCTCAGCAGGGTACAATGCCATGGAGTCCACCTTCCAAAACTGCCGTTTCCTCCGGGGGAATTGATCTCTGCTGTCAGAAGATCAGATGCGATGTGAAGGGATCTCCGGTGACCCTAGGGATTCCCCCATCCTTGGCACTCGAACGCAGAGCCCTGCGAGACACCAGACGCGACTGCATTCACGTGGACAAAGAAGTCTGCTGGCAGCTAGCCCTCCAACCCCAAGGGCACTCAGGCTGCCTGGGGAAGCCACAACAAGCCATCCCGACACCACTGTCCCCAAATATACAAATTCCACTAGTAGAAAACACCATCAAAGACTGCCAAAACAATATACGAAACAATTATAAAGTTGGTGGTGTCACAACAACAACATTAATGCATACTGTAACTAAAATAAGGCATAAGATGCAATATTTCCTCCTTTGAAGGTAAGACATAAAGTCCATGTAGTCAATGTTACTTGATAGGAGGAGTCCACATAGTTATAACATTTTCCAAACAGCCTTTGCAAAGACGCCCGTTCTAGATACTTGGAAGATGCGTTTCCTTTGACTTCTTCAGTTTGCCGGCTGTGTGAGTGGAACCTAGTGTAAGAACCTTGTGGTCTGTTGAAATTGCTGAAATCAGGTTCCATTTACACAGCCAGCAAACTGAAGAAGTCAAAGGAAACTCATCTTCCAAGTATCCAGAACAGGCATCTTTGCAAAGGCTGTTTGGAAAATGTTATAACTATGTGGACTTCTCCTATCAAGTAACATTGCCTACATGGACTTTATGTCTTATCTTCAAAGGAGGAAACATTGCATCTTATGCCTTATTATAGTTACAGTATGCATTAATGTTGTTGTTGTGACACCACCAGCTTTATAAATGTTTCGTATATTGTTTTGGCAGTCTTTGATGGTGTTTTCTACTAGAGGAATTTGTATATTTGGGGCTCCTGTGATACTAGTCTTTTCCCCCTGTTGTTTGGATCCAGACAGAGTTGGCTTGGGCGTTATGAAAAGAAGGCAATGCCACAAGACAGAGAATATTGATTTAAAGGAGAAAAGGGTTTTCTAAAAAAAAAATTCCAATCCCTGGTCAGATGAGGAAGGTACGAGAGACGATAATATAATTAGATCCCCTGACTAAGCTTAACACAAAATGTGTAGGAATTGGAATACTCCCTCCCTCCTTTACCTATTATCATATAATAAATATTCTGCTTCTTGCACCAGTGACGCTTTGTCCTTTATTGCATGTTATGAGCCACATCAACTCGTCTGCGGGGAAAGGAAGCGCTGCTTTTTGCTGGTCTAGGTATGTGGGCATGTTGAAATGATTTATTCAGGAAGCTGTCTCTCCCACCCTTGCCTTTCAACTTAGGGGTTCTCAAAACACAGCAAGGGCCAATGATGTGGGGACACCCTCCTCCCACTGTACCCCCCCCCCTGCATGCAGAACAAGGGTGATTGGTACAGAGACACTTCCCTCTATATGGGCTTGTGTTTGCCCTGGAATCCCTGTCAGTTGTAGAGAATTCTGGGACCTGTCCTAGGGCACAGAGCTCCTACACGGCAACGGGTGTGACCTGCTATTGTGTGAGAGCTGTGAGCTCACCCTAGGAGGCCCACGATGCACCTCTGGACCTGAGGAATGCAGGATCCAGTCAGCAGAGAAGGGCCAAGCACTCTTTGGAAAAAGCAGGCCTGCCCTTCCCCATCTCCTCTGAGGAATTCCAGGGGACATAGCTGGAAACCCTAAAATGGACTCAGACCTTAAGAAACCAGGAGGGTTGGAGCACAATATCCAAACATTTAGAACAAGGGTGTTTTAAAAAAAAATATATTTGTTTCTGCGCTTTCAAAGAAGAGACGATGTATCGCCCTGCCCTTCACTACCTGAAGGAGTCTCAGAGCCGCTTACCATCTCCTTTCCCCTCCCCACAACAGACACCCTGTGAGGTAGGTGGGGCTGAGAGAGCTCTCTTGAGAACAGCCCCTGAGAGAACTTATGACTGACCCAAGGTCACACCAGTGGCTGCATGTGGAGGAGTGGGGAATCAAATCCGGTTCTCCCAGATTAGAGTCTGCGCTCCTAACCGCTTCACCAAACTGGCTCTCAAACCCACCTCCCCACTGACATAACCTGGAAGATATTTTTTTAAAAAAACAAGACAACATTTGATTTTATTCCTGGAGGTCCAGCAATCAGGGCTTACGGGATATTTTAGTGATCAAAGCACACTGTAGTGTTGAAACCCTTACAACGACCCCATAAGGCAGGCCATCACTGCTCTCCCGTGATACTGATGAAGGACTGAGGTTTTGCGAGAGCTGCTTGAAGGGCACGAGGCACCTTTTGTCTGGGCGTACCAACATCACAGCTCAGTCTCTCAGCGGCTCAGATGGCTCCTGGGGATCCATTCTGCTACCAGTGGTTCTTTCTCTGGAACAAGGAACCTTCACCTGATGTAGCAGGCATAAACCGGCCACTGCACATCCACGTCTTTGAAACCTGATTGCGCTGGCAAGTTCAGAAAACGCGCAACCAAAGTAACACACAGATACACACTTTTGAACTGTTCACTTGACACGATGGAAGATGCAGTCTCGCGTTAAGTTACGGTTAAGGCAGCTCTTGACCATGATTGAGTGCAACATCTGAAATGACAGACTGCAGTTCACAACGGAATGGCTGACCAGAACCGGAAAACGGAGCCCAGTGTGAGAGCCAGTTTGGTGTCGTGGTTAAGTGCGCGGACTCTAATCTGGGAGAACCGGTTTTGATTCCCCACTCCTCCACTCGCACCTGCTGGTGTGACCTTGGGTCAGTCACAAGCTCTGGCACAGCTGTCCTTGGAAAAGAGCAGTTTGTGTCAGAGTTCTCTCAGCCCCACCCACCTCACAGCGTGTCTGTTGTGGGGAGGGGAAGGGAGAGGAGTTTGTAAGCCGCTCTGAGACTCCTTTGGGTAGTGAAGGGCGGGGTAGAAATCCAATCTCCTCCTCCTCTATCCAACACAGACCTTTAAAAAGGCCTCCCACATTTTGACTAGGTTCTAGATCAAGGGTGTCGAACTGATTTGTTATGAGGCCTGGATCTGACATAAATGAGACCTTGGGCCGGACTGTGTGTGCCATAAAATGCAATGCCAGGTAGTGGAGATATAAACTTTATAAAGGACACAAGCACAATGGTGGGGTTTTTTTACTTAAAAATAAAAACACGCTCAAAACATGAGCACTCTTGCAATATTTTGCTTATTTAACAGCGTCTGATAACTGATAACTCTTGCTCTGAATTATTGCATCAAAATGTCTGTGCTATTGCCATCTTGAGTACGCTGTCCAGGTGTGTATCTGTAAGCTGCAAACCTACAATGACGCAGCAGCAGCAGAACTGGAAGAAGAAGCAGGAGACAGCCAGTTCCACTGCGGGCCTGATAGAAGCCCTCCGGGGGCCTAAGCTGGCCCCCAGGCTGCATGTTTGACACCCCTTTTCTAGATTATTCATCGTCCCTTTCCCTTGCCCTCCCAGCTTCAGCGTGGAGGGCGGGAAGGAGGACGACTGCCACGGAGACCAAGATCTGATGCAAAGAAGAAACAGAAAGGTGGGCCACGTAGAGCACAACAGCGCTGGCCATAATTTTGGATGAAGCAAAAAGGGTTAGAAGGGGAACAAGTCTTTTCAGTGGCTAAACAAATGAATGCGACTTTAGGCTTGGGGGGAGGGAATCCCAAAACTGCAAGGAGGGGGGGGGGGGGCATGGCAGGGGCCCAGGCACCTTGCTGTTAGGTGGTCTCACGTGCAGAAGAACAAACTGAGGCAGCAGAACAGACGACGTGGGTTCAGACTATAGCTGGAGGAGGATCCCAGCACTGAAGGATTTCTTTGCGTTTAGTTTATTTTTATTATTACGGTCTTAAGACCGACATACATTGTAAACATAATAGGTAAGGGAGAGGAAAAAAACAGTAATATACAAAAACAGAAATCTAAATTTAAGAACTTTTAAAATGCAATTCCCGCAATCTAAGAATGAATGCACAAAACTCAGCGACTGAATGTATAACCTCTGCAGTCTTATCCGACAGGAGCCAGCGAAGCATTAAAAAAAGCTCCCTGCAAACCGGAAGACTAGTACAGCAGGGGGAAATGGTTTCTCTCTTCTCTTTGCCTGATATGCTGGCTTTCTACCAGCAAAGAACTTTTAGCATGGCGAAGGTGGGAACATCCCAAATAGGCAATGTCCCACCTGCTTCCCATTTGACACGTCGTGCCCTCACATGTCCAAACAGGGCCTCCCGCCCGCCCTAAGGCAGCTGATGCTGGATTTGCAAAAGTTTCAAGTAGGAGGGAGATTGCTGTCAAAGAGGAAAAATAGTTCATGGGAGGTAAGCCCCTGCATCCTCTCATACACGATAACTAGTCAAACACTTGAAAGCCACAGAGAACGGAGGATATCCAAGCAGTTCGACTCACAACCCAAACAAACAACTTCCAAATCTTCTCTAAGAAACAGAATTAGAACTCAGTATGCTGTACTGTGTACAGTTCTGTACAGTTCTGGTCACCGCACCTCAAAAAGGATGTTACAGCATTGGAAAAAGTGCAGAAAATGGTAAGTAGAATGATAAAAGGGTTGGAGCACTTTCCCTGTGAAGAAGGGTTAAAGCGCTTGGGGCTCTTTAGCTTGGAGAAACCACGGCTGAGGGGTGACATGATTGAGGTTTATAAGATTATGCATGGGGTAGAGCAGGTCGAGAAAGGAGTACTTTTCTCCCTTTCTCACAATACAAGAACTGGTGGTGGGCACTCCGTGAAATTGCTGAGCAGTCAGGTTAGAACAGATAAAAGGAACTACTTCTTCACCCAAAGAGTGATTAACACATGGAATTCACAGCTACAGGAGGTGCCGGCTACAAGCATGGACGGCTTCAAGAGGGAATTAGATAATCATATGGAACAGAAGTCCATCAGTGGCTATTAGCCACAAGTTGTGGATAGGAACTCTGGGGCAAGTGATGCTCTGTATTCTTGGTACTGGGGAGGGGGGCTTCTGGTGTCCTGGCCCCACTGCTGGACCTCCTGATGGCACCTGGGTATTTTTGGCCACTGTGTGACAGAGTGTTGGACTGGATGGGCCATTGGCCTGATCCAACATTGCCGTCTCTTATGTTCACTTGTGTTCTTATGCCTCAATGAGAAGAGTGCTCCTGCCCTCTTGTGGCACACTTAGAATCTGCAACCCAGTAGAGAAGGAAAAAAATCCTGTAAAGCAGGGGTCCCCAACACGGTGCCCACGGGCACCAGTGTTCCCTCTAAGCTGAGTTAGTGTGAGCTAGCTCACAGTTTTTTAGCCTCTGGCTCACACATTTTTGCCTTCGCTCAGGAAGGAGGGCTCCAGAGCAAACTAGTTTATGCAGCAGCCAAATTGCTCACTCACAACTTTAGTGCCAGTAGCTCACAAAGTAGAAGGTTTGCTCACAAGACCCCACAATTCAGAGGGAACATTGGCGCCCACCGACCCCTTTCTAGGCGCCTGCCAAGGGCTTTCAGAAAGTGGGAGGCGCTATGTGAGGCATTTGCCCGGTGGGGCTTCTGACTGACTGTGCAGATTAAAAGGCATCCTTGTTAAACAGAGCGTCTGCTTGAAACGTCAAAAACAAACTGAAAAAGCAAAGGTTTCCCTTGCTCGAAAGGCAGTCGAATCCGACTCTAGGGGGCGGTGCTCATTGCCGTTTTCAAGCCAAAGAGCCAGCGCTGCCCGAAGACGTTTCCGTGGTCATGTGGCCGGCATGACTAGACGCCGAGGCGCACGGAACGCTGTTACCTTCCCACCGCAGTGGTATCTATTTACCTACTTGCAATTTCTTGCTTTCAAACTGCTAGGCTGGCAGGAGCTGGGACCAGAGACCGAAGCTCACTCTGTCACGCGGCACTGGGGTCTCGAACTGCCGAACTACCGACCTTCCGGTCTGCAGCTTCAGTGTCTTAACCTCTGAGCCACTGCGGCCCCTTCAAAAGAAACTACTATTAGTTATATACAACCTAGCTCTGTGACATTTCGAGGTTGGCGCCACCTCCTATGGCAGACTTTTTGTGTCTGTGCCCTCCAAAGGTGCTCAGGGGCTCAAAAAAGGTTGGGGACTCCTGCCGTAAAGGGTGGGCCGGGGAGAGGTCTAGTGCAGCAATTACCAACAAGGGGTTTGCTCTAGGGAACGATCTACTGATGGGGAGGGGGGCATTCAGAGCTTTGGGACCAGAATGGGGGCTTCTGGGACAGCAGGCTGCCCCTTCTTTTGAGCACAGGCGCCAGAAGTGGGAACTTGATTTATGCTGCTCTCCCTGCCCTGAGGATAAAATCCCAAATTCCGCTCCCCCCCCCTTTTTTAAAAAGCTGTGCCCAACAAATAAGGAATCCAACCTAATATTAAGGAGATGGCTGAGGGCCATCTGGTCGTTGGATTGATATACAGCTGCAGAATACCATCTTGATTTATGAATTGGAGCGAGTAGTAGAGCACCGATATTTTATTGATTGTATTATGTTGTATATTGTATTGTATTTTTTATACTGTTTTTATTGTTTTATTAGGCATTTATGCCCTTGTTAGCCGCCCTGAGCCTTCGGGGAGGGCGGGATACAAATCTAAAGAATAAATAAATAAATAAATATCAAGCAAACAGGTTCTATGCCGGAGATCTGTAGACTCTGTGGTTAAATCCCAAATAAACCTGTTATCACACTGCTTTTGCTGAAATAGCTATTTTTAGGTCTGGATTTTTATTTTTATTTTTATAACCGGGGCACCCGATGACGCTAGAATCACAGAATCGCAGAGTTGGAAGGAGCCATCCAGACCATCTAGTTCACCCCCAGCTCAATGCAGGACTAGCCCAGAGCATCCCTGACGAGTGTTTGTCCAGCCGCTGCTTAAAGACCGCCAGGGAGGGGGAGCTCGCCACCTCCCGAGGCAGCCGATTCCACTGTGGCACAACTCTGACTGTAAAAACAGTTTTTCCTAAGATCCAGTCGGTACCTACCCGGCCCTTCATTTAAACCCATCATTGCCAGTCCCTCTCCTCTGCTGCCCCCGGGAACAGCTCCCTGCCCTCCTCCTCCAAGGGACAGCCCTTCAGATACTCCAAGACTGTCCCCCCTCCACCTCCTCTTCTCCGGACTGAACCTTCCCAAGTCCCTCAACCCGGAATGAAACTTCGTTGGTCATAAAGGTGCCACTGGACTCAAAATCTGTTCTGTCATAGCATCACAGAATCACAGAGTCAGAAGGGGCCATGCAGGCCACCTACTCCAACTCCCTGCTCAACGCAGGACCAGCCTAGAGCATCCCTGACGAGTGTTTGTCCAGCCGCTGCTTAAAGACTGTCAGGGAGGGGGAGCTCACCACCTCCGGAGGCAGCCGATTCCACTGCTGCACGACGCTGACTGTCAAAAAGCTTTCCCTGATATCCAGCTGGTACCTTTTGGCCTGTAATTTAAACCCATGATTGCGAGTCCTCTCCTCTGCTGCCAACAGGAACAGCTCCCTGCCCTCCTCTTCTAAGCGACAGCCCTTCAGATACTTCAAGAGAGCCATCCTGTCCCCCCCCTCCAACCTCCCCTTCTCCGGACTGAACATTCCCAAGTCACTCAGCCCAGAATAATAATAATAATAATAATATACTTTATTGTCATTGTACATAGTACAACGAAATTAAGGTGCAATCATTCGGTGATCTACAAGCATACTCATATACACTCACACAACCATACTCATATACACTCACACAACCATTAGGGTTCACATTGCAACTTAACCACCAATGTCAACAAAACCACCAAATTCCAATTCATACAGCATTTAAAGCAATAATAGTTATCTGTTTGAATGAAACTTCATTGGTCACAAAGGTGCCACTGGGCTCAAAATCTGTTCTGTCATAGCATCACAGCGTCGGGAGGGGCCATCCAGGCCATCTAGCCCAACCCCCTGCTCAATGTAGGACCAGCCTAGAGCATCCCTGACAAGGGTTTGTCCAGCCGCTGCTTAAAGACTGCCAGGGAGGGGGAGCCCATGTCAGGGTCCCGCAGCAATCAGTTCTCAACAACGCTCCTTCAAGAGGTTCACATTTATTGAGTACAGTAAAGGCAGGTCTTCTGAGCACACGTTCATTGTCCAGACTAAAAGCAAGCGCGCGTAAGTCTAGTGACATACAGAAATCAAAAAGGGTCAGTGGGTGGCTCGGGGCCAATCAGGAGTCAAGCCAGAGCCCGCCTAACCTAACGGGTAAGCATTCCCAGGGGAAAGGAGTAACAGGGCACCATGGTCACCAGCTCAGACTAATAGGCGATAAGGAGGCAGGGAGAAGTGAAACTAAACCTTCCAGAGAAAGAGACAGAGACAATTTTATCCAGTGTTCAGCATCCCCCCCCCCCCAGTCCATGGTAGCTGCAGAGCTGACAGCTCACCGCCTCCTGAGGCACATCCTCCCGACGACTGCGCACCTGGTGGACGGTGGAGGGATTAAAAGTCTGGCGGTTTTCTGGCTCGACTTAAGGGAGGAGGGCAAGGACATCACAGAGCAGTTGCCCCCATCCGCGGAGCGGAAACACAAACGCAGCCTTCGAGCTCCAGCCGTCCAGGCAGGCTGCCGTCCTCTCCCCCACCCGCGGCCTCTGCTTACCTCCCAGAGGTAGATGCTTTCGGCAATGCCCGCCAGGACGTAGAGGCCATTGGGAGCGGCGGTCAGGCAGGACACCAGCCCGGGGCAGATGATCTTCTGCTGGAGCTGATCCTAAGGAGAAAAGGCAGGGATGCATTCGAGCTGGCAGAGAGTGCCCATGCGGATGTGTGGGAGAGGAGAGAGGAGACAGCCACCCCCCCCCCCCCCGGGGGTGGGGGAGCGAAAGCGAGACCTTCTCCGCCAGCCTGGCTGGGCAGAAACACGCAGGGCTTTTCCTTCCCAGAACAGATGTCGTCAGTGGCTACATCCCGCTCCATTTCCAACCCCTCATTCATCATCTCTGTGTTATAAACTGTCAGCAAAGACAGCCCTGCATTGCCAAGAGGCAAAAAGGTTCTTTTCCATTAAGGGATTCGACGGCCAGAAGCACACCGGTGGTCAAACATGGTTTTACTGAGATCTCTCTCTGTGCTGAGAAATCAACGAGTCACAGAAATAAACAGAGTAAAACAGAGAATATACCCACACCACCCCTTCTGCTACTGGAACATAAGAAGAGCCCTGCTGGATCAGACCGATAGTCCGTCTAGTCCACCATCCTGCCTTACACAGTGGCCCGCCAATTCCTCTGGAGGGCCAACGACAGGGCACAGAAGAAAAAGAGTTTGGATTTATACCCTGCCCTTCACTACCTGAAGGAGTCTCAGAGTGGCTTACAATCGCCTTTATTTATTTGATTTATTCCCTGCCCTCCCTGCCGGAGCAGGCTCAGGGCGGCTTACATAAAACGCAGTAGTTAAAACACCAATGAAAATAAAAGCTTAAAAACACAACATAAGGTGCTGGTGAACAATTTAAGTGGCAATGGCGAAAGCAGGGTAGCATCAACACACTAGTAAATGCAGTCGGTAACTGATTTTAAAGTCGGCGAAGCTCAGGCTGTCGATGGTGGCATTGGGCACAGGGCCTTGGTGTGTTGGGTGCGGCTCCTTAACTAAAGGCCTGGTGGAAGAGCTCCGTCTTGCAGGCTCTGCGGGGAGTTGAGAGTAATTTCCCTTCCTCTCCCCTCCGCACAACAGGCACCCTGTGAGGTAGGTGGGGCTGAGAGAGCTCTTTTGAGAGCTGCCCTCGAGAGAACAGCTCTGAAAGAACTTGTGATTGACCCAAGGTCACAGCAGCAGCTGCATGTGGAGCAGGGAATCAAACCTGGTTCTCCCATATTAGAGTCCGCGCTCTTAACCACTATACCAAACTGGCTGAGGCCTTCCCCTGATATCGCCTCCTGGCTCTGGGATTCAGAGGATCAGTGCCTCTGAATGCGGAGGTTCCCCTCAGTCACCATGGCTAGTAGCCATTGATAGACTTTTCCTCCATGAGTCTTATCTAATCCCCTGAAGAATGGCAGCGGGTGGACTGCAGCTCAGCACTGGATGCGTTCAGCTCACAGAGCTGCTCCACGGTCCAGCCTGAGCTAAGGCTCCTGTAGCAATAAGGGTGTAGGTCAGTGTTCCCTCTAAGCTGAATTAGTATGAGCTAGCTCACCGTGTTTTAGCCTCCGGCTCACACATTTTTGTCTTAGCTCAGGAAGGATGGCTCCAGAGCAAACTAATGGATGCAGTCGCCAAATGGCTCGCTCACAACTTTAATGCCAGCAGCTCACAAAGGAGAATTTTTGCTCACAAGACTCCACAGCTTAGAGGGAGCATTGGCGTGGGTATATTCTCTGCTTTACTCTCTGTTTATTCTTGTGACTTGTTGATTTCTCAGCACAGAGGGAGATTTCAATGAAACCATTTTTCACCACTCTTGTGCTTACTGCGTTCAGATCCCTTAGTGGAAAAGAACCTGTCTGCCTCTTAGCAGTACAAGCCCCCACCCCCCATCTATAGTTTCTCCCTTGGCTCCACCGTTTTGCTAGCCGGGAGCTGAAGAGTGTGCAGAAAGTGGCATTTGTGGCCAAAGACCTTACTGGCAAGCCGTGCTGGGGGATGGATACAGAGGGGGCCACCCAGGCTGTGAGTCATTATGGCAAAGACCTGCAAGAAATCTTGGACCCACATGTGTGCGTGCACCACAGAGAAAGCCAAAGCCAAACGGCGCCATTAGAAGACGGATGCTAAATTCCCCGGTGTGCTTAGAGATTCCTCCCTCAGTCACTCACAAGGCCTTCAGTTTTCCAAATCAAAGTATTTTAAATTCAGGGCAGGCCAATTCCGGCATCCTGCTACTGACACTACACTGTTAAGAAATGGAGCTGGGCAAGTATCTAAACCAGGGGCGTCGAACTCATTTGTTATGAGGGCCGGATCTGACATAAATGAGACCTTGTTGGGCCGGGCCACGTGTGCCATAACATGTAATGCCAGGTAGCGGAGATATAAACTTCATAAAGGACACAAACACAAAGGGGGGGTTTTAAACTTAAAATAAAGACGTGTTTAAAACATTAGCACTCTTGCAATATTTTGTTTATAGCACAGTGTCTGATAACGGACACCTCTTGCTCTGAATTACTGCATCAGAATGTCTGTGCTGTTGCAATACTGAGTATGTTGTTCAGGTGTCTCTCTGTAAGCTGCAAACCTACGATGACGCAGCAGCAGGAGAACTGGAAGCGGAAGACAGCCAGTTCCACTGCGGGCCTGATAGATGCCCTCCGGGGGGCCTGATCCAGCCCCCGGGCCGCATGTCTGACACCCCGGATCTAAACTCCCATCAAAACCAACATCGGGGGGGGGGGGAGTACAGCAGATCCTTGTAACAGGTGCAGTTAGGCTTACCAAGGTCCGGCGGGGGATTTGTATTTCTTGCCAGGAGCGTTGCTGCGGGGACGGCTGCATGCGCTGCACCCGCCATCGCCAGGATGTGACGCTCCACGTCGCTCTGGCAATGGGACTCCAAACAGCCCCGTTGCCAGAGCAACGCGGAGCGTCACATCCTGGCGACGGCGGGTGCAACGTGTGCAGCCGTCCCCGCGGCAAGGCTCCTGGCAAGAAATACAAATCCCCCGCCGGACCTTGGTAAGCCTAGGTGCAGTATACCTTGACCTTCCCTCCCACCCCCCAAGGAATGCATACTCAGGGCGGAGAAAGAGGAGAAACATTGGGAGAAGGAGACACACGAGGCAGAAGCTGCCCTAGGGTGAAGATGGACCATCCAATTACTGAATTTAAGTGCAAAAGCATAATCTGCATTTGGGCAGTCTCAAGGCCCAGAAAAGTCATTGCCTGTGAGGTCGGTGGGGCTGAGAGAGCTCTGACAGAAACTGCTCTTTTTCAAGGACAGCTCTGGCAGAACTACGGCTTGCCCAAAGTCATCCAGCAAGTGGAAGAGTGGGGGAATCAAACCCGGTTCTCCCAGATTAGAGTCCATGCACTTAACCACTACACCAAACTGGCTACACCGAACTACACCTTTGAATCACAGCAGCCAAGAAGCGATAAGGGCAGGCCACTGTCTTAGGGGTTGCGGGTGAACGTCCCCAAGATGTCCAGCTGCTGTCAAAAGAAGGTTGGAACCTCGCTCTGGTTCAGCATCACCAGGCCTCTGACCCCACTCCTCATCTTTGTGAGGTTCTTACACACAACCCAGATCAGCCTCTTCACCCCAGAACATCAGCTTCTGTTTTAAACAGAGAACAGAAAGATGCTTGTCTTCAAGAGGCTTCCTGAGCCCAAAGTTGTGATGGGAGCAGCTGAGCATACATAGTTCTAGCCTTACACACCTCAAGAGCAGTGTTCCCTCTAAGCTGAGTTAGTGTGAGCTAGCTCACAGTTTTTTGGCCTCCGGCTCACAGATTTTTGACTTAGCTCAGGGAGGATGGCTCCAGAGAAAACCAATTATGAAGCAGCCAAATCACTTGCCCACAATTTGAATGCCAGTAGCTCACAAAGTAGAATTTTTGCTCACAAGACTCTGCAGCTTAGAGGGAGCACTGCTCAAGAGTTGCATGGCTTAGTTCAGGGATGTCAAACATAAGGCCCGGGGACCAGAACCAGCCCATCCAGGGCTCTTACCTGGCCTGCAAGTAAGTGGTACGTATGGAAATGTAAAGTACTGCCCCTTTTATGGTATCCTTTGGAAAAAAAACACTAGCCTTGCATATGATTAAATACATTTATTGGGGCTTTTGTGGGTTCCACGGCAAATCAATTGCTTTCACTGCTAGGAATCAATTGCTTTTGTTTGCATTTTGAGTAAAAAATGTTATTGCTAATTGGGTTTGCCTGTGTCCTTTATAAAGTTTATATCTCTGGTACCTGGCATTACATTGTAAAATAGGTGCTGGTCTGAAACAGATTGGCTTTAATTTAGCACTTGTTTCACAGCACTAATGAGACAGAGGGAGAGTTAAGATTATGTGCTGCTTTACCCCTGCTTGTATGCAACCGGAATGGTTGGGGGGGGGGGAATGGGGACCTTTTTGTCTTTTGAGGATCAAGGAAGTGCCCTCATTTTTTGGGAACAGCAAAGCCAAGAGTGGGTCAGCGGCTTCAGCTGATTACAAAACAAAGCAACATTCCAGAAAGATGCCAGATTCACCACATCGCCTCCCAAAGCAGAAAGTAGTAGTCAAAGAGGCACTCTCTCATGGAACAACTCATAGAACTGGGGCCTGAGCGTGAAAAGAGAAATTATTCTTGGCGAATCTGAAAGCACAAGTTATGTTGATCTGCTCCCCAAATCCTCAGCCAGGTGTAAGCCATACACTTGCGCTTTATAAAAAATAGTACATTTGTAGTACATTTTTATCTCATCCTCCCTCTGGGGCACTCTGGATGCCATACGTGGCTCTCTCTTCTTTCATTTTATCACACCACCCCTGCAAGGTAGGTGGAGCTGTAAAAGAATGGTAGGCCCAGGGTAACCTAGGGGACATTTTAATTGACAACTCACTAATTATCCAGTTCAAGTTTGCTCCATGGTACAAATTTATTTTAAAAAGACCATCTTAGAGCCCCTTACTTGGTTTTGACCCAGTGTGGTGTAGTATTTAAGTGCGCAAACTCTAATCTGGGAGAACTGGGTTTGATTCCCCACTCCTCCACTTGCACCTGGCTGGATGACCTTGGGCAAGCCATAGTTCTGGCACAGCTGTTCTTGAAAAAGAGCAGTTTCTGTCAGAGCTCTCTCAGCCCCACCTACCTCACAGGCAGTGTCCCCTCTAAGCTGAGTTAGTGTGAGCTAGCTCACAGTTATTTAGCCTCCGGCTCACACATTTTTGTCTTAGCTCAGGAAGAATGGCTCCCCAGAGCAAACTAATTTATGCAGGAACCAAATCACTCTCACAACTTTAATGCCAGTAGCTAACAAAGTAGAATTTTTGCTCATAAGATTCTACAGCTTAGTGGGAGCATTGCTCACAGGGTGTCTGTTGTGGGGAGGGGGAGGGAAAGGAGTTTGTAAGCCGCTCTGAGACTCCCTTGGGTAGCGAAGGGCGGGGTATAAATCCAATCTCTTCTTCTTCTTGGTTGACACAACAGCATATAATCTTAGAACAGCATTTATTTCATTGCACTTTCAAATAATGCCAACTGAGCTACTTGCTGGATGATATTCCAAAGGAACAATGCATTCGTATACGTGGAAGTTCAGTAGAAGACTTTCTCCACTACGTTTTGGCCTAGCCCAGGGATAAATTCCCAGCTAGGATCTTAACTACTCTACATTTCCCCCCTGATTTTGATAAACTAGCTTATACATTATCTGATGCAGATTCCTCTAACTCCAACAAGATGGCACTTTTCCCCCTTGGCTGCTAGGAAAATTAGAGCAAACGGGCTTTCCAAGAAAGTATCTAACAGAACGGGACTGTAATTTTGGGGTTTGAGTGTGAACTGAGACATTTTAAAGATGCCTGTAATTTTAGAATTTTAAAATCTTTTGGCTGTAGATATGTTTTAACTTGTAAAGGCCAATGAACACATATTTTAACTTGTAAATATATTTTAACTTGTTTTAACTTGTAAAGGTCAATGGCCATATACAACAAAATCTTACTACTACATAGCAGTACTAGTAAACTTCACGGCAAGCAGCAATCTTCACCTGCATGGCCCTAGTCTATCCAGAAGCCAGTTCTAGTGCAGAAGTTGGGCAAATATTAGACTTGTGAGGGATGGGCCTCTATGCATTTCCTCTTTTTTCCTGCAGCTCCTTTTGTGTGGGAGACATTCCACCTTTTGCTCCTTCTCTCCGGCCTTCCAGACACACATCACCCACCCACTCACCGAGGAATACAAGCACTTGTGAGCATAGGGTGATAAAATTCCTATAAAGATCCAGGTAGTCAGCCATGTTGGTGCGGGCACTACTGTGAAGCAGTAGAACAAATTTAGAGTCCGGTAGCACCTTTAAAACCAAAAAAAGTGTATTCAAGGTATGACCCTTTCGTGTGCACGTACACTTCCTCAGATATACTGAAATGGAAGGTAACAGTTCATATATATATATATAGGCAGATGCGGCATCTTCCATTTCACTGTATCTGAGGAAGTGTGTGTGCACACAAAAGCTCATACCTTGAATAAATATTGCTGGTTTTAAAGCTGCCAATGGACTCAAGCTTTGTTCTGCCGCTTTGGACCAACACAGTTGTTCACATCTATCACTACGATCACTTTCTGCATGCCCTTCTTCTCTCACCTTGTAACTTCTTCTGGCTTGGACGGGGGTGGGTGGGTGTCAAATGTACAGTTCAGTGGCACCTTTAAGACTAACAGAGGTTCATTCAAGGTATGCACTTTCGTGTGCCCGCACCAATTTTTCAAACACTTTTTTCCTCAAATACTTTTTTTTAAGTATTTGAAAAAGTGTGTGTGCACAAGAAAGCTCATACTTTGAATAAACCCCCGTTGCTCTTAAAAGGTGCCACTGGGCCCAAAATTCCTACCTGACACACCTTAAGAAGAGTAAACATCCTTTTTTGCGCGTGTCTGGCATCCTAACTCCCAGGCAGTGTTCCCTCTAAGCTGAGTTAGTGTGAGCTAGCTCACAGGGTTTTTTTCAGCCTTCAGCGCACACATTTTTGTCTTGGCTCGGGAAGGATGGCTCCAGAGAAGTGTTCCCTCTAAGCTGAGTTAGTGTGAGCTAGCTCACAGGTTTTTTAGCCTCCGGCACACACATTTTTGTCTCGGCTCGGGAAGAATGGCTCCAGAGCAGTGTTCCCTCTAAGCTGAGTTAGTGTGAGTTAGCTCACAGGGTTTTTTTAGTCTCCGGTACACACATTTTCGTCTTGGCTCGCGAAGGATGGCGCCAGAGCAGTTTTCCCTCTAAGCTGAGTTAGTGTGAGCTAGCTCACAGGTTTTTAGTCTCCGGTGCACACATTTTTGTCTCAGCTCAGGAAGGAGAGCTCCAGAGTAGACTAATTTCTGCAGTAGCCAAGTCGCTCGCTCACGCCTTTAATGCCAGGAGCTCACATAGTAGAATTTTTGCCCACAAGGCTCCACAGTTTAGGGGGAGCATTGCTCCCAGCCATCCCCGAGATGCTTGGAGGAGGGAGAACCCAGCCCAGTGGGCGCCCTCCCTCCCTCCGGCTCACCTTCCTCTGAAGCTCCCAGGCGCCCAGCCAGGCCTTGCCGAGCTGCGCCCCTAAGAGATGCTCCCCGCCAAGCAGCGCCAACCCTCGGGCGGCGAAGCTCCCTCCGCGGTAGCCGGCCAGGATCGCCCCGGAGCCCACTTCCCACACCCAGCAGCAAGCGCCGCCGGGCGAAGAGGAGGAGGAGGCCACGCCGCCCGCTGCTGCTGCTCCTGCCGTCGCCTCGGCAACCGCCACCAGCGCCACCTCCACGGGGCCTCCGGCCGCCGCCATCTTGAGCCGCCGCCGCGCGCACGCGCCGCTGCTCAAGACCCAAAAGGGAAAGGACACGCGGAGACGACAGAGTTGCCTCGGGAGCTCCCAGAGCGGACTTCCGTTAAAGGGATCCCTACTTCCGTCGCCATTCTCGCACCTTCGTTCGTTTCCTCGGGGGTGGACGGGAGGCGGGGAGGGATAGATGCCTGTGTTTTGCGTTCTACCTGTCCCTGCATCTCTGAAACGAAGTTACAGTCCAGTGGCACCTTATATACCCCTCTCCTGGACAGACTACATAAGATGGATCTGAAGGCAAATCATTGACAAGTGAACAAAACCATTTAAGTATCACTTAGTTATATCAATGTTCTGTTTTTTATGTCAATGTTGCTCTAGTAGCTGTATCAAACGTCTGACAACTGAGTTACCCAATACCTTTATAGTCCTTAATTAGCACCCATATGACAATGTGTATTTGAACTTACAAAAGGTTATTCTGCTATCTCTAGTTGAATGTAGCTAGTTCTGATCAAGTTTGCTTTAAAATACTTCTGCTTCTTTAACATTTTTCATTTTGTCTTATTGTACAAACACAAAAAAGTGAAGTTGTTTCTTTAATTCATACTTGATGTATATTTTGAATAACTTCAATAAAACTTTAAATTATATATAAAAAAAGACCAACACATTTTTATTCAAGATGTGAGCTTTCGTGTGCATGCACACTTTGCCAGGCTATGAAATGGAATTACATATCATAGCTGTATACATAGGGGTGGCTTGTTAAATTAGCATACAAAATAGTGGATTTTTAAAAAAAAAAATCAAAAGAATGACATGCTCGGTTTCTGGTTATCATCTGTGCCCAAAACAGAGAACAAGGAAAATACTCTGCACAGCCAAGACGCTGTAAAGTTCGCCTCGCTAGAAAGGAGATGGATGGGGGGGTCTAAGGACGGGATTCTCACAAATTAGGACACATCAATCTCCAGTTCTAACATATTTATTAACTATGTTGTCGTCATCCCCCTTAGTTGAACCGAAACAGATGATAACCAGAAACCGAGCATGTCATTCTTTTGATCTGTTAAAAATGTTTTCACTATTTTGCATGCTAATTTAACAAGCCACCCCTATATATACAACTATGACATGCAATTCCTTTTCTTATTATTATAATTGCCCCAAAGAGCAAAATTTTATTAATTTTAATGACATTACAGACTTAACATACAAACAAACAAAACATTGACGGAGGTGTTAAATCTTCATAGTTAATACAGGTTTTAAGCCTAAATGCAAACATTTCTTCCTACTTTTATGAATTGTAAATACCGTTAAATTTCTACCTTATTGGGTTATATCAAACATGCTACATCTTTTGTATTACAGTCCTTTAATTATTACAGCCTAAACATATTTATTGTACCAACTATAAAATCTGTCCATGTGTTCTGGAATGTTGAAGTCCGGAGTTCCTTTCATCAATAAAGTCAATTTGTCCATTTCTGCTGCTTCCAAGACTTTATTTATATACTCTTGTTTTGTAGGTATCTCTGATATCTTCCAGTATTTAGCATATAAAATTCTGGCTGCAGTAGTTAGGTATACAATAAGATAGATGACATGTAATTCCATTTCATCCTCTGACGAAGTGTGCGTGCTCACATCTTGAATAAAAACGTGTTGGTCCTCAAGGTGCCACTGGACTCTAATCTCACCTCTCTAACCCCCACCTTCTCAGATTCCACCTCAAATTTCCAGGTATTTTTGAACCCAGAGGTGACTCAGTTCTGGTATGTCAAGGGAGATTAAGGCCTTTCCCACTGCTTTCTGGCTACTATGACGGACCTGCAGGCCACTGATTTACTGTCCCTCTCCCCTCGCGCCCCCCCCCATACTTCAAGTGCTTGGGAAATAACGGAAATGAGAATTCATCATGAAAACGTATCCCCACATGTCATTCCCACTTAAACAGAGACCTTCATGTCTGTGGTCAATACAATCTCCAAAAGCTCTGCAGGACTCCCTATGAGGAAACTTTTTGACTGCCCGTTTGTAACATGTTTGATCAGACTGTGACTTTATACTGGGATTTTCACTCAAAGGCACAACCTTGCTCATCTCTTCAAACCTCTGACTTCCCTCATCATCCATTATTAGTAACTGCTGTTCCGGTTCACCTGTATGGAGAGCTCACACTATGAAGTTTTAAGATTGGACTCACACCCAACCTTCCTTAGCTTCTTTTCCCCTCACACAGATGTACACTTGAACAGTTCATGATGGAAATCCCTCTCTGCCTTAACTCCTTCTTGACCCTTATGTAGGATTATGAGTTTGATCTCCCCATACCTGAAGTGACTCACAAAAGCTCATATTGAATTAAACGTTAGTTTTTTAAGGTGTGACTGGACTTCTGTCTTATTCCACCTAAGGCAAGCCTGAACATTCCAGTATTAAGACAAAGCTGCCTTGTCCCTGGGTGATAAATTGGAGAAAGATCTGTGTGTGTGCCTGTTTTGACATGTTGAATATGTTTAAAATATATCTAAATCATGTGTACGTTAAGAGCTGTCAAGTCGCTTCTGGCTTCTGGCGACCTTATGAATTAATGTCCTCCAAAATGCCCTGTCATTAACAGCCTTGCCTCAGGTCTTGCAAAGAGTGAGGGCCGTGGCTTCCTTCATTTGAGTCAGTCCATCTCGTTGGGTCGTCCTCTTCAACTTTCCCTAGCCTTATTGTCTTTCCCAGTGACCAGGGCTATTTTTGGGCAGGAACGCACAGGAACGGAGTTCCGGCTGGCTCCCAGGTTGGCTACGCCCAGCAGGAACTCATTAGCATAATAGGCCACACCCAACAGCAGAAATCCATTTGGATTGGCTTCATTAGGGGTGTGTGGCCTAACATGCAAAGGAGTTCCTGCTACAAAAAAAGCCCTGGGTTTTGACAACAAGGTAAACAGAACAACAAGCAAAAGGTACGTGTGGCTGGATAACCACACTTCTGGTAACACGGGGGTGTGTCCTAATGTGCTAATGAGCTGTGCTGGCAGGGGTGTGGCCTAATATGCTAATAGGTTTCTGGTGTTGGGTGTGGCCTATTATGCTAATGAGTTCCTGCTGGGCTTTTTCTACAAAAAGAGCCCTGCCAGTGACTCTTGTCTTCTCATAATGTGCCCAAAGTACAATAGCCTCAGTTTAGTCATTTTAGCTTCTAGGGAGACTTCAGGCTTAATCTGATCTAGAACCTACTGATTTGTCTTTCTGACAGTCCACAGTATCCATAAAACTCTCCCTCAACACCACATTTCAAATGAATTGTCGTTCTTCCCGTCTGCTTTCTTCATCGTCCACCTTTCAACATCCACACATAGTGATCTGTCAGCAGCGTGGAAACAGCAGAGGGCGCCTGGGCCCTGCGTGCTCTTGAAAAAAACACACGTCTTCCCCCACTTTTGAAAAGAATTCCTGTTTTTGCTGAATGTCCTGGCTTTCTGGCCAACGCAAGACACTTCCTTGCCAGGGTGCGATGTGTAAGTTGGTCCTAAGAAATGCCAACTTTAGCACTCGGCTCCCCTCTTGACTGCTGCGGCCTCCTCTTCCACAGCTGTGGTCCCTGAGCTCCCCCCCCCAACCCAGAAGTGGGCTGCCAAAATAATCCACACAACTTTGCACCGCACAGAGCCCCTTCCGGAACCCCTGAGACGTCCTGTGTGCTAATTCCTCATCCTTGGCCCAGGGCTCCCTCCAATAGAGTCCCTGCTCCTTCAAACGAAACCCTTTACGTGCCCTAACCAGTGTTCCCTCTAAGCTAAGTTAGTGTGAGCTAGGTCACAGCCTCCGGCTCACAGATTTTTGTCTCAGTTCAGGAAGGAGGGCTCCAGAGCAAACTAATTTATGCAGTAGTCAAATCGCTCGCTGACAACTTGAATGCCAGTGGCTCACAAAGTAGAATTTTTGCTCACAAGACGCCACAGCTTAGAGGGAGCATTGCCTGTGAGGTAGGTGGGGCTGAGAGCTCTTTCGAGGACTGCCCTTAACAGAACAGCTCTGAAGAAGAAGAGAGAAGAGATTGGATTTATATCCCGCCCTTCACTTGGAGTCTCAGAGCAGCTTACAAACTCCTTTCCCTTCCCCTCCCCACAACAGAACTTGTGACTGACCCAAAGTCACACCAGCAGCTGTATGTGGAGGCGTGGGGAATCAAACCTGGCTCTCCCAGATTAGAGTCTGCACTCTGGGCTTCCAAAACTGTCCATTTGCTCCAGCTGAACAGATATCTGTTGCCTGGAGCTCAGTTTTAACCCCAGGAAATCTCCAGCCACCACCTGGAGGTTGGCAACGTGTTATTTCCACACACCCAGGTGACCAATAGAAGGACTACCATGCAGCCACCCTCAGCAAGTCCATCCTATATTTTCGTGGCCCCACTAACTGCTTAAACCGGGATCAACTGCTTGGATAACTAATTGGATAAGCATATGGAACAGAGGTCCATCAATGGCTATTAGCCACAAGGTATAGACAAGAACTCTCGGTCTGGGGCGAGTGATACTCTGTATTCTTGGTGCTTGGGGGGTGGGCAACAGTGGGAGGGCTTCTAGTGTCCTGGCCCCACTGCTGGACCAAGCTAACAAAAATATATATATATAAAAATCCAAATGTTTATTAAGGTGTACACATAAACAAAACATACATAAGGTTAAAAGAAATAGTTTCAATATCAGACTCTTTAAGCTTATTTCATTCAGAACTGATTGTTGTACATATCCAATTGATGGATAAAACTTTTGACTTAAGGACCATACGCGTTTCGGCCCCTACGGGCCCTTCCTCAGTGGTCAATATTTCTTATATTACAGTAACTGTACAAATTCTCCAAATTATTCTGGTACTGAATATCACATTTGTCAGGATGCGTGTCAGTTCCATCAAAGGGAGTTACTATCCATGGCCCATTATACAAACTTGTAGCAACTGCAAAGCATATAAGCAAGCAACACCTGGCCATATATATAAAATTATTTATGCAGGTATTTATGGATGTGTGTTACTGTAATATAAGGAATATTGACCCACTGAGGAAGGCCCGTAAGGGCCGAAACGCATATGGTCCTTAGGTCAGAAGTTTTATCCAACAATTGGATATGTACAACAATCAGTTCTGAATGAAATAAGCTTTAAGAGTCTGATATTTAGACTATTTCTTTTAACCTTATGTTTTATTTATGTGTGCAAGAAATTGCAAGTGGATAAATAGGTACCACTTTAGTGGGAAGGTAACAGCGTTCCGTGCGCCTTGGTGTTTAGTCATGCCGGCCACATGACCACGGAAACGTCTTTGGACAGCGCTGGCTCTTTGGCTTTGAAACGGAGATGAGCACCGCAAACCTAGAGTCGGACTCGACCGACTTTCGAGCAAGGAAACTGATATAGTTAGCTTGACCCTCTTCGATCGCAGCTACATTTTGGGTTGAGTTTTTTCCTCCCCCCTCCCCTTCTCCCACTGCTGGACCTCCTGATGGCACCTGGTATTTTTGGCCACTGTGTGACACAGAGTGTTGGGAGTGGATGGGCCATTGGCCTGATCCAACATTGGCTTCTCTTCTGTTCTTATGCTTGTGTGGTTTTAACTGTAGTTTTTTCCTCTCTGCTCAAGAGACTCTTGACGTGATTCCCCCTGTTTTATCTATCAGCTTCACAAGGCTGTTCAGGTGTGAGGCTGGGATCAGCCCCGTCTTTTAAGGACTATAATGGGTTGTCCTCTTGTGGTTCTGCCATATATTCAGCTGACCCTTTTCTTCCGGCTGGAATCGTGCTTAATTCCCTCCAACCCGGACTGATTTTTGAATTCCTGTTCCTCAGCATAGTTTTTCTATATTACTGCTTTGCAGGACTTTTTTTGTAGAAAAAGCCCAGCAGGAACCCATTAGCATAATAGGCCACACCCAACAGCAGAAACTCATTAGCATATTATACCACACCCCTGACAGCACAGTACATTAGCATATTAGGCCACACCCCCATGTTACCAGAAGTGTGCTCATCCAGCCACACCCACCTTTCCCTTCTTATTCTGTTGACCTTGTTTGTGGTCAAAACCCAGGGGTTTTTTTGTAGCAGGAACCCCTTTGCATGTTAGGCCACACACCTCTAATGTACGTAGCCAATCCTAATGAGTTTCTGCTGTTGGGCGTGGCCTATTATGCTAATGAGTTCCTGCTGGGCGTTGCCAGCCAGAACTCCGTTCCTGTGCGTTCCTGCCCAAAAATAGCCCTGCTGCTTTGCATGGTTCCATCCTGACACTTGGGGGGGGGGGGAAACCCCAGTATTGAGGCACAGGCTGGAGAAGAAATTTTTGAGACCATGGAAGGCGTACGCCAGAGACCGAGATGTAAGAGATGCTGTAAGCTGATCTTCCCTTCTCACCCCAAGTCTCCAGCTTCCAATCTTGACTCCCAAAGGCCTTCCTCTCCTGTCTTCAAAGAGACACCGCACACACACACAAACACACAGGCGTACATACGACACCGCTTTTTAAAAAGATGTCCTTTTTCCGCCTCTTTAATATTCAACTTTACAAGGTTACAGTCGTCTTAAATATTTCTGAAGTTTAAATACAATCTGTATAATAATGTTATAAAATGTAAACTTTTCAGTGTTTTCAAATTCTTTCCCCCCGTTTCAGTTAAGTCACAAAGGTTTAATACCTGAATTTTTTTTTTGTGAAAAAAAGTGAAATTCTTTTTTCCAAAAACACAAAGAAAAAAACAACATCAACAAAAACCACAGCGGCCCTAGACAAAAAAAAAAAAAAAAAAAAAGGCGGCCGCAGGGTGGGGCCTCGCTGCTTTCAGAGGTAGAATGTGGTTTAATTTTTATGATATTTTAATTACCTGAGTTAAAAAAAAAAAGACACACGTCTGTACAGATTGCATATATTCGCTGCATTCGTTCCTTGCTTTTCCGAAACCCGAATAAACTGAAATCACGTTTTTTTAAAAAGTCGATATGCAAAAAAAGAGAAATTTATGCTCTCCCTCCCTCCTAAAAAAAAACCCCAGTTCAGAACACCCCCCAAAAAACAGTGTTTCTACAGAAGCAAGACAGACTCTTTTACAACTAATATCATTCCCTTCCCTCCGCCGTGAGAATTAAAATGAGAAATCCAACTACAAACAACAACACCCGCCCCGATGGAAATCAAAAATGAAAAAAAAAAAAAAAAACCGTATTCCAATGTCGTCGGGTACCTTTTTGCCCACAACCCCCCCCCCCCCATGGCATAGGCAGAACACTTCTAAGAGCAGTGGAGGAAAATATTATTTTCGGAATCATGGTGGCTGAACTCCAGATGCTTTGAAGTCGGGGTGGTGGTGGTGGTGGTGGGAACAGCAACCCCTCTGCCCCAAAGTAGCTTTGATAAGCTCAGAAATATGGATGTCCCTTTGAGCATGCCCAAGGACATGGCACGGCAAGCCCCTATTCAAGAGATAAAATAAACGGGGAGGGGGTGTCTTTGAAATTTCCCCTCAACTGGCCACCCCCAAGATACTAAATCACTCCTTTCGGAAAATACAATGTCCTCTGTAGGGTTTGGCGCAATTAATTGGCATAGCCGCCCTCCAGAAGGCAAACAGCCATGAGGTTCCAGGTTAGCTGCTTCAGGGTGGAAAACCCCCCCCCCCCCCAACTTCTGGGCTTTATGACAAATGGTGCAAGGCAAAAATCTAGATTTTTTTTTTTTTAAGCAACAAAACAAGCTGCAGAACCCTACTGCTCACCTCCCCGCTAAGTCACCACCACGGCAAGGAACACCCCCCCCTCCAATTTTTGTTTCCACCATGCCCTCATCCCCAAACCCTCCCCTCCAGCCCTCCCCCCCCAAATACAATCAAGATCCAAACAGCAGGTTCAATTCCCCTGAGTGAAAAATCCAATTCTTCTTCAAGCTTGGACTGAGAGGAAAAAAAAAATCAGTTTTTATACCACATCTCTTATTGACAACACACTTTACACGCTCAAAAAAAACCCCAGACATACACGCTCTTTTTTATATATAATATATATAATTTCGATATAGAATCTGTCTTCTCCACCCACACGCTAAAAAAAAAAATTATGTTTAGGGGGAAGGGGAAGGAAGGTAGCCACGGGAGAAAGACGATAAGGTCGGCTGCCGTCTTGCGGGGGACGAGGCGGAAGGCTGGCTTCAAGATGGCTGCGGAGTCGGGACCACCGTGCCAGGCGCTGCCGCTCTTGCTTCTGGAGAAAAAGGCATGCCGGAGCACTGAGGAGGCCTCAAAAACGGGCCTCTCGATTGCCGAGGGGCTGGCATTCCACATCTCAGGGATGGGTCAAGAAGGCAAAGTGCTACCAACCCCGAGACCAAGAGCACCCTTCAGAGAGGGAAGTGTATTTTTTGGTAACGCTACAGCTCATTCCGGAAAACCTAGACGCGGAATCCAAGAGGCCACAGAATGAGACGAGGCCACAGAATGAGACGAAACCACACTGAGCTAGAGGGTGGATTAAAAACGTTTGTCCCAATTATTATCATTTGGGGGGGGGGAGAGAAAACAAGCAGCATGGAGGGTGGGCTTGCCCCCTTGTCATCAGTAGTGTCCCTCCCAAGAATGCAGATGGCACACTGCACCAGGCAGAAAGAAGAGAGAAACAAGGGCTCCATGGCTGGTTTGAGGGCGGGGGTGGGGGAGACCAGGGATTCTCCTGGAGGTAGAAGCTAGGTTGGATCGTAGCTTCTACTGCTGCGGCTGTAAGTTAAGAGAGGATCGTAAGCAGGGGGCGGCACGTTTTGGGGGCGCAGGGAAAGCGGCAAGGCCCATGGGGGGGGGGGGACACGGGGTGTTGGGTCTCGCTTATCAGAGACCAGACATGTCAAAGCAGCTGAGACAGATTTCCTCTGTGGCGATGGGGGGGGTGTTTCCACAAGGAGACCAGAAAGGTCTGTGCCCCCTTTCCAAAGCTGGTGCCGAGCCATAACAAGTGAGGTCCTGTCTAAGATGAGACCAGAAAAAATATGAAAGTGGTAGGATTGGAAAAAACAAACAAATGTCAACAGATCACACCCAGGGCTGAATCAGCAGGGGGATTCTTGAATCCATTTTATAGTTAACGCACTGAACAAAGCCACACAAACACACCTCTTCTGCTCAGAGGTGATCCAGCATACCCGTATGGTTAAACAAGAGATGTTCTATTTGGGGGTTGAGAGAATAAACAAGAGATTAAAAAATAAAATAAAACCCAAAACAGGATTCCTAGACTGGCTTGCCTGGAGCAGTCAAGTCTCAATCCTTGGGCTAGAAGCTGAAAAGACGTTTCTAAAATTTCATTGTAAAGCCCGCTTTTAAAAACCTGGAACGCATCCCGACAGAACACGGATCTCTCCAGACCCTTCACCCGAGAAGGGGGAGAACATAAAACATTTCCTGGCTGATCTGGCGGTGAAAACCTGATACCGTTCGGACTTCCCAGCAGACAAAATTGTATTGTTCTGCTAGGACAGAATCCATATTGACCACTGCTACACTACAGAAGGCACCTTAGGACACGGGCTGAATGCAACCGCTTCCATTTCGACCTAGTTGAACCCTGGGAACTAGGAACCATGCTGTACAGTTTAAAAAGTAGGGTTTAGATATGTCAATGGTCACTTCCTTCAGCTCCCAAGAACAGCAGGCTTGGGGAGGGGAGGGTAACGCCATCATGCCACATCCCGCCATATTGTTTGTTTAGCAGTCGGCTGTATTCCACACATGGGACTGTCAGAAGGTCAACTGCGAGGCCCCACACTCTCACAACAGCCAAGCTGCGTTACAGAGAAAAATATATAAGAATGAAATTTGGGGATGAATTCCCTACAGTCCTAACAAAACCCCCAAAAATGAGTTCCCTTTGAGCAAAATGGAACGAGAAGGATAAATGTCTGGAGTAGAAGGGTGTGAATGCCTTCAGATAACTTCTCTGATTTCAGTCAAGGGAAAGGGGAAGATGTGGAGATTTGGAGGAAAGGAATTAACTTAAGAGCGGAGGTGCAGTGACAGATCTCCACAAAACCCTCTCAAGGGATATGAATCTGAAGATGACTGAAGGTTTTTTTGTTTTTTTTTAAAACCCTCAAACGCAGTGGTCCCCACAAACTGACAGGAACCGTGACAGTGACGGAAAGGCCAAGATCTCTGGAGGATCGCTCGAAGCTTCCCGTGAGGTGACGTTTGAACAGGGGCACCTTGTAGACGTCAGGGTCCCTCTAGCCGGGGAATTTTCTCTTTGGCACCAGAGAACATCGGAGGAAGTGATGAGGGGCGCCTTTGAGCGCACACCCCTGTAACCCCTCACACGCAGACCCCATGATGATCACAGCCTGGCAAAGACCCCTTTGTCCTTTCGGCACGGAACGGGCCGGTATCTAAATATAGAGCATGGGACATCTTTCAGCCCCCTCACCATCAAAGGCGGCCTTTTTTCTTTCCTCTGTCTTTCTCCTCTCTGCTTCAAGCTCCACTGTTGGTTTAAAATGGAGAGGTGGCGGGTCCTTGGAAGCAAGGGAGGCAGACAGGTTTTCACATCTAAAGAGGATTAGACCCACCAGGTTCAGAGCCCCCCCCCCCCCAAGTACTTTTTCCTATCTCCCTCTGGGCTAAGCTGCTTTACGTTGTCATCTCCCCCCCCCCCCGGGTTCACAAAGCTGATCTTCCCTTGGCCTATCTGCCTTTTTCTCTGGAGTGGTTGCTGGAGACGGAAAATACCCACCAATTAGGCCTACCACCTACACTTAGCTGCAGCCAAAATAATCACCTAAGCTCCCTGGCGACGGCTGAACCACCTCTGGGGCCTGCCAGTTCTCAGAAGACAATGCCTTTTGCCTCGCTCAGAGTGACTGAAACGGGCCGGTTTCGCAGCCGAACGCCAGGTCTCTGGGGATTCACACAACTGGGGAGAACCGAGGTTGAACCAGCACGGTCCTTAAATCTGGCTTAACGGACGTGCCCTCGAGACTGGGTGAATGGACCCCTTTGCATGCAACTGCTATACCATCAGCTTCGAGCGGCTTTTGGTTTCTCCCTCACACTCTATTTTGGGGGGGAAAATATCCCGTTTCGTTGCCATACGAAATTTTCACGGGCACAAAAAGGGCCCACGCTGACCCAGTCCGACTTGAAAAATCTTTCCTGCTCGAAGAAAACTCACTGAAACCAGTGAGGGCAAACGGATGACACTGCGGCGATTCCCAAAGCCCACCTGAGCTACAAATGTTAAAAAACGGGCCAAAAGAAAAGTCACTGATCCCAAGGCAGATGATTAAATCCAGAAGGCCGTTGTCTCAAGAGTCTTTTGAGAGACACCGACAGCTTCCGGAAGATTTGGAATGAATCCCAAAACGGCGACTCTCGCCAGAAACAATCCCAAGCCCTCTCTTACAGCAGCTCTTCTGGTTAAGCCGGCATCAGCCGCCATTTAATTGTTACTAGCTGAGGTAAACTATGCCCATTTAATTGTTACTAGCTGAGGTAAACTATGCCCGTTTGTAAGCAAGCATCCACCTTGATGTTCCCTTGGGGCACAGATGGGAGAGTTAAGGCAATGTTCATGAACGCCCCCACCCCCCCCCCCTGAGAAATTAAAATAACCAAGTAGTTGGAAAAACAGTACGAACCAAACAAGCAAAAATGGTAACACGTATATGATTGGGTTGCGTGCTATTAGGTCGGATTTTCATTCGCTCCTAACATGGCTCCTTTAGATGCTACAGTGGTCAATCTTTCCCCCCAGCTGGTTTTCCTAGGGGGGGGGAAACTAAGCCCCCAAAAAGCTACCCTTCCCTCAGACCCTACTTATACGCTGTCTGTATATCGGCTTTAAAATATTTCAGCGTTGATGACTTCTGGTGATCTTCCACATATTGCCAAAAGGAGGTGGATGGGGGTGGAATCGAAGGCTCTTCTTCCCCACCAGGAGATGGGAAAGCAGGGAGTAGAAAGCTGAGGTAGAGACCACGGGCGTGGCCACGCCAAGGCGAATAGGAGGCTGTTCCTGAGGAAGTCACGCGGCGACTTGCAGAGTTAAGCCTCCTCACTGCGACCGACCTGCATCCAGAGCAGAAGTTCTGGAAAAAGCTAAGCAGTTATCTTGCCCCTTTGTAACTAGGCATCGGGAGGCGGCAGAGACACCACAGAAAACGGACTGGAGAGAAGCAGCTGCCCTTCAGATCCACCTGAGCGGCCTCAGGGCATTCATTTCGAAAGGGAAGCGGTCCAAGACATCCGCCTGTTGCATCAAAGGGGGTGTGGAGAGTTGAAGCCTAGCAAGCTGCCCCTTACGATCCTCTCCCCCTCCTAAAAACGGGCGGCTCTATGCAAAAATACCCTCCTATGAAATGCAGAGTCAGCCGCACAAGCCCTGCCCCTGGGGGCTGATGAGGCCCCGCCTTCTGTATGTAGGACCACTTGAGTTCACTTGCTAAGAGGGCACGTTGCCCTACAATATTATCAGAAGATGGGGGAGGGGGATAGTTCTCCCCCAGCCAGCAAACAAAAAAAGCTTTTTGAAAGTGTCTTCCCTGAATGAATGAACACTAAAAATAGAGATCTGTTTGTTTGCTTTAGGGTCTGTTTTTCCTCTCTCTCCCTTTTGCACTGCCTTTCAAAACTAAGATCTATTTACAAAAAGAGAAAGGAAAAAGCCTTTAAAGCTCTATAGATTCTTTGAAGGAGGTTTGTTTTTAAGGGGGGGGGATTTAATGCGAATAATGCTCTCCTCCCTCTCACCATTTGTAAAAATTATTTTCTGTTGGTTTTATAATATATATATACATACACACACACACACACACACTCACACACATATATTATATGATCTATTAGCAAAAGGAGATAATAATATATTTTTAAAATAAGAGAGAGAGTGTGCAAAGCTTGGGTTTGCATGAGGTAAAAGAGTTGTGGATTGATTACGCTTCACATCAAACCGCCCATCGACCGTGTGGCTCAGAAGTTCAATGAAACACTCACTGTCCCCCCCCCCGGCAAAAGCTCTTTCCACCACCCCCACCTTTCAATATATCCATTTATCACAAAAATATTCAGCACAGGAAGGAAAGGGGGGGAGGAACGTGAGCCCCATTTTTAACCGCCGCCCCCCCCCCCTTTCACCGGCAAAAATGCAACTGTCGAGTTTGGTTTGTATTTGGTGTCAGCTATAGAGGAAGCGAGTTTGATCTTCCTTTGGCCCGGTGCAGACGATACTGCCCTTTACTCACTGCGCCCGACACACAACCGGGGTGCGGGATTATAGCTTCCTGAGCTGGCTGACATCTCTGGACGTCCGCTTGAGGAAGGCACGTTTGATTAGCGCCGCAACGTTCAGTGTGTGGAAGCCCGAACGCGTGAGCTCAGTTGCACGGGCCACAGTTCTGGGCCTACACCGACGGACCGTTGCGTGGGTGCACCCTATTCAAACACACCTCCATCTTGAGGATGTGTGGGAAGGGGCGGTGGAGGGAAGTAGGCACCGCCCCCTCCAAAGTACGGCAAGCAAGTAAGGGGGGGGGTATATCGTCTGACCCGGGCCTATGCTTTGGCGGGATGGAGAGAAGAAGGTTTGTCGGGCTTTAAGGCGAAGAGGAGTTGGTTGAGGTAGATGTCGGAGGAGCGGCCGAGCCGACCTGAGGAGCCGCCGCTACTCCGCTGCTCCGGCCACCTGTGCTCCCGCCGGCGGCGCTCTGCCCGCTGTTGGTGTTCCCTTTGCTGACGGAAGAGGACGCTGTGCCAGGGGTCTGCGCAAACAACACACCTGGAAAGGGAAAGGGAAGGACTGTCAAAACACGTCGGCCCGACATCCAGACAATCGCCAGCCCTGCCAAGGAGCCCCGAACAGTGCCAGCGGGACTACAAACGCACTTCTTATCCTGAGACAGGGTCCCTAACCTTTTCGAGCCTGCGAGTGCTTTGGGAATTCCGACGCGGGGCGGTGGGCACAATCTCAAAATGGCTGCTGTAGGGGGTGGACCCCGTCCCCAAGTGGCTGCTGCAGGAGGTGAAGCCACCGGCAGAATGCCCGGGAGCGAGGTTATCTACAACTGCAGTAGCGCCTCTTCAACGTTTCAGGCAGGGATGCCTTGTCATTTGCATGGCCAATCAGAAGCCCCGCAGCAGGGCAAAAGCCCCACTTAACCCCGCCCACTTTTTAAAAGCTCTTTTGGGGGGCACCAGGAAAGGTGTCAGTGGGGGCCATAGCACCCATGGTCACCTTGTTGGGGACCCCTGTTCTAAGAGAATAAACAAGGCCCTGCTAGAACACCCCCATCCCACCCTGTACTTCCTCCCTACTCACTCTGCCTAGTTATGCATCTCCCTCTCCGTGGATGAGGCCGGGCTTTGCGCTCCCCCCCCCCCCCAGTGTTGTGTGGGCTTCTATGACCTCTGCACATAGACCTAGTTAACCCCACAGGAGGGGTTAACACCCACGTTAACCTACTTGTCAGGGTAGTTATGAGGATAAAATGGAAGGCGGGAGGACAACTTAAGCTGCTTTGGGTCTCCACTAAGGAGAATGGTGGAGTATAAGAGGAGGAGGAGGAGGAGGAGAAGAAGAAGAGATTGGATTTATACCCCGCCCTTCACTCGAAGTCTCAGAGCGGCTTACAAACTCCTTTCCCTTCCCCTCCCCACAACAGACACCCTGTGAGGTAGGTGGGGCTGAGAGAGCTCTGAGAGAACTGCTCTTTCAAGGACAGCTCTGACAGAACTATGGCTTGCCCAAGGTCATCCAGCAGCTGCAAGTGGAGGAGGAGTGGGGAATCCCGGTTCTCCCAGATTAGAGTCCACACACTGAACCACTACACTAAACCTTGCATATTTTCCTGCAAACCTGAGGATTAGAAGAGATTGGATTTATACCCCGCCCTCCACTCGGCGTCTCAGAGCGGCTTTCAGTCTCCTTCCCTTTTTCTCCCCACAACAGACCCTCTGTGAGGTAGGTGAGGCTCAGAGAGCTATTTTCGAGGACTGCTCCTGAGAGAACTTGTGACTGACCAATGGTTGTGACCCTGCAGGTTGGATGGGGGAGAACCAAAAATATAGAAGCTGTAATGATGTACAAAACGCTTGTAATCTCACAATAACGATACAAAAATGAACAGTCAAATGGAAAAACATTAATTCCCAACAAGTATCAGAAAGATGGACGAACTTCTCCGAAGTTTTGGCATTCGTTTCGTGAAGAACTTCTTCCAAACATCAAGATGTGATAGTGTCGCTTCTTATTCCATAATGCGTAAATCCAATACAAAGGTATTAATATCCTATATGTTGAACATGTTCTTACATAACAAATCCTTCCATCAACGGGCACACTAGTCAAGGCTGCTAGTACAATTCGTGTGCCCATTGATGGAAGGATTTGTTATGTAAGAACATGTTCAACATATAGGATATTAATACCTTTGTATTGGATTTACAATAACAGTGTTACAGTAACAGCGTTCCGTGCGCCTTGGTGTTTAGTCATGCCGGCCACATGACCACGGAAATGTCTTTGGACAGCGCTGGCTCTTCGGCTTTGAAACGGAGATGAGCACCGCAACCCTAGAGTCGGATTCGACTGGCTTTCGAGCAGGGGAACCTTTACCTTTACTTTATTGGATTTACACATTATGGAATAAGAAGCGACACTATCACATCTTGAGGTTTGGAAGAAGTTCTTCACGAAACGAATGCCAAAACTCCGGAGAGGTTCGTCCATCTTTCTGATACCTGTTGGGAATTAATATTTTTCCATTGGACTGTTTATTTTTGTATCATTATTGTGAGATGATTAGCGTTTTGTACATCATTACAGCTTCTATATTTTTGGTTCTCTACACTAGCTGTAACCCCTTAGTTTTGTTGGTTGGATGGGGGAGACATCCGGGAACACAGCTCACAGGTACCTCAAGCCTGCCAGGCTAGGGTAATAGAATTTAGTTAATCAATCGGCTAAATTTACTCCCCCCCCCCCCCCCCAGCCCCACATTTGGTAAAGGACAAGAGTTCTGAGGAGACATAGCCCCCACCGCACCCTTTACCTGTATAAACGATGCCGTTGATCTCGACGGACATGCTGATGCTGTTGGTGCCGTTGGGGGCCAGGCTTGTGGCAGAACCTTGGCGGTTTTCTGGCAGACAACAAGGTGAACAGAAAAAACGTTCAATACACTGAGAAAACGAACCCCCCCACACAATATTCACATTAATTCATCTGCACAGAGATATGGCTACAGTCAGAAGAAATCTCTGCGGTGGGGGAAGAACAGCGGCAGGACACAAAAACCCAGCTTTCGTTTCGAAAAACAATTAAGTCTCTCTCTCTCATGGTGGCAGAGAAGTACATGAGGGGCGCCCTGCTTGGAAGCTGGAGAGACGGGTACGGTAAAACCTCCAGCAATCTGAGGCACGGGCTTTTTAAGGCCTTCGGCCCTTTCTTAGGAGCTAAAAACAAAGACTTGTTCAGATTGCAGAATTCAACTTTTCTTTGGAATTTGGATTTGTTTTTTGGGAAAGGGGGAGATTTTTTCATTGTCCTGCCACACCAAATATACATGTAGGAGAAGGATGGATCTATACCCTGCCCCTTCACTCAGAGTCTCAGAGGGGTTTACAATCGCCTTCCCTTCCTCTCCCCACAACAGACACCCTGTGAGATAGGTGGGGCTGAGAAAGCTCTGAGTACTGCTCCTGAGAGAACAGCTCTGAGAGAACTGTGGCTTGCCCAGGATCACCCAGCAGCTGCGTGCGGAGGAGTAGGGAATCAACCCCGGTTCTCCGGAGTAGATTCCGCCGCTCCTAACCACTACACGAAACTGGCCCGCATAATGTTGTACGAGGCATGCTCACAATGCAAATATTGTTGGACACTGTGCAAGCTGGACCCTGAACTGCCTTCTGGAGTCAGACACCTGGGCCCCATTAGCTCAGCATCACCTGCTCTGGCAGACAGCCCAGCATCACCTACTCTGGCAGACAGCTGCTCTCCACTAAGGCAAACACACCCCTGCCTCCCTGGGGTCCATGCATCTATCCCACCCTAGCTATTTAACCCCAGTTAGATTAGCTTATATCACATCAAACCCATCCTCTTTCTGCTGGAAACTATGTGGCAATAAAGCCACATATATCCACAATTGATGGAGTTGTATAAAAATTCAACAGTTTTGGAAACTAATTGTAAAACAAATAGAGATACTTACAGGCCATGCTATACCATTGGACCCCACCTTAATACTGTTAAACTTATGGCCAAACGACGAATACCCAACAAACACCAAGCAGCTAATTAATATACTTATCACAGCTGCGAAAATAGTTATCGCACAGAAATGGAAAGATACCCAAACACCCACCATAACCCAATGGATTCACAAGGTATGGGACCTTTTCCTACTAGAAAAATTTTCTATATACAATACTAGACACCAAAACGAGTGTGATTTTTATAACCCATTGGATAAATGGAACCCCATATTGGATAAAATCTCAATCGATAAATTCGATTGGGAGACAATTTCTAAGGCAAAATACCAAATTATGCTTTATGGACAATAGTTTATTACTAGAGAAATTTGAATTAACAAGTTGAACAAAATTATTTGTTTATCATTGTAAGGGCTGTGTAATAAACACATGAAGTCAAATGTGTACATGTACGAATATCATTTTACGTCAGAAGAAGACGTTGTCGAAACGGCTTCACATTCCGGAGCCGCCGTCTTTGTTATCTTCTATAACTGGATTTACAATTTGAGTGTATTAGTATCATTTTTGTAATTTTCATATTTATAATATTATTGTTATTGTTAAAGAAACATTGAGCGCACTTTACACAGTTCCTGTGGCTCTATCTTTTCATGACCCATGGTCACACCAGCAGCTGCATGGGGAGGCGTGGGGAATCAAACCCGGTTCTCCCAGATTAGAGTCCGCGCTCTTAACCATGACACCAAACAGGATCTCCCCCGTGGGCTGACCTGGCGAGCGAGTCCCTCGGCTGTTGATCCGGATGCTCATGGGCAGCTGGGCTGTCATGGCCAGGAGGTTCTGCTGGATTGCCCGCTGCATCAGCCGCTGCTGCTCGTCCGAGGTGAGCGCCATCTTCTTCTCCGGGGGCTCCCCCGCCTCCAGCTTCTCCCGCAGCTGCTCCAGCGCAGCCGCTTGGGCGGCCACTGCGGCCTGGGCCGCCGCCGCTTGGACCGCTGCAGCCTGGGCTGCCACGACAGGGTGGCCTGCGAGGGAGACGGGGAGACGGCTGGGTACGGCGATTGGGATGGAAGAGTCTTCTTCTGCAGGGGGGAGGGGGGCAGAGAGAAGAAGAAGAAGAAGAAGAAGGAGATTGGATTCATACCCCGCCCTTCACTCAGAGTCTCAGAGTGGCTTCTGATCTCCTCTCCCTTCCCCTCCCCGCAACAGACAACCCTGCGAGGTAGAGGCGGCGCGATTCAGACCAGCAGTCGCTCTCCGGGGTCTGAGCCCTTTTGTGCGGCTCAACTTCACAGTGCACTGGAACCGACCCGCAAAGCGGGGTCCACCCCCCTGGGCAAAGGCCCCCCCCCAACCACCCCACCGACCCCACAGTGGAGAGTTACCCTTCTTGATTTTTGCAACGGGGGCGACGGGGCTGCCGTTGGTCGCCGAGGCCATCCCCAGGGCGGGAACTTGAAGCTTGGGGGAGGAGAGCATGCCCGGGGTGCCGCTCGGGGAGTAGGTGAAGATGGAACCGCAGAAGCCCTGGCGCCGCCCCTCGCGCCGGTTGCTGTCGATGGCGGCCTGAAGCTCGTTGGGGTTGCTCAAGCCCCGCTTCTCACACTCGTAAGGGTATAAGTACTTCATATACCTTGCAGAGAGAGAGAGAGAGAGAGAGAGAGAGAGATGCACATTAGTATCCCCACACGGCAGAGAAGAAGAGGAGATTGGATGTATACCCCGCCCTTCACTACCCGAAGGAGTCTCAGAGCAGCTTACAAACTCCTATCCCTTCGCCTCCCCACAACAGGCACCTTGTGGGCAATGCTCCCTCTAAGCTGTGGAGCCCTGTGAGCAAAAATTCTACTTTGTGAGCTACGGCCATTAAAGTTGTGAGCAAGCAATCTGGCTACTGCATTAATTAGTCTGCTCTGGAGCCCTCCTTCCTGAGCTGAGACAAAAAGGTGTGAGCCGGAGGCTAAAGAACTGTGAGCTAGCTCACACTAACTCAGCTTAGAGGGAACGCTGCTTGTGGGGTAGGTGGGGCTGAGAGAGCTCTTTCAAGAACAGCTCTGACAGAAGTACGGCTCGCAGCAGGCGCAAGTGGAGGAGTGGGGAATCAAACCCGGTTCTCCCAGATTAGAGTCCGCGCACTTAATCACAACACCAAACCGAGAGAGGGAGGGAGGCCGATAGAGAGAGAGAGAGAGGGTGGACAGAACATATAGTTTAGGGAACTCCTTGCCACTAGATATGGCCAGCAACCCCTTTGAAAAGGGGATTTGACCAATTAGTTAAAAAGGGGATTTGGCCAATTAGGGGGGCGGGGGGGGGGGTCTTTCTAGGGTTGCCAAGTCCTGCCTGGCTGCCTGCGGGGAGGGGGGGGGAGCCTCCTGGTTCCTCCTTGAAAATCCATCACTTCACTTGCGTGCTGCAATGTTGTCACCTTGGGGGCGATGGTCTAGATTTTGAGCAAAACTCTATGGTTCTGGGGGGGGGGTTTGCCTCAAAATCATAGAGTTCTACCCGAGACCTAGAGCGCCCCCTCTGTCGGAAACGCAATGACGTCACTACCGGGTGATGTCATCGCACCAGAGCCAGTGGTGCTGGGGGGGGTTCCTGGGGGGGGGGGCTTCCCCTGTCGACTGCCTGAGCTGCGGCGGATCGCCCCCCCCCCGGAATCTGAGGACCCCCTGGCCCCACCGGCGGGATGGCAACCCTAGGTCTATCGATGGCAACCAGCTGCAGTCGCAGGACACAGGAGACTGCCACATGCTGAATCAGACCCTTGACCCGTCAAGTTCACTATTGCCTACTCTGACTGGCAGCCGCTCCCCAGGATCTTGGTTAGCCGTCCTTCACATCACCTACTACCTCGTTGTTTCAACAGGAGGTGCCAGGGATTGAACTTGGGGACATTCCGCAGCGCCAAGCTGATGCTCTACCACTGAGCTGTGCCCCCCACCCCGGTTGCCTCTCAGGGACTACGGCTCATCTCCTTCTTTTTAAAGACGGTGGTTTGTATTCCTCATGCTTGTTCCCAAAAGGCCTTTACTGGCATTCTGTTTGTTGGTGGTGACCAGTGTTCCCTCTAAGCTGAGTTAGTGTGAGCTAGCTCACAGCCTTTTAGCCTCTGGCTCGCACATTTTTGTCTTCGCTCAGGAAGGATGGCTCCAGAGCAGACTAATTTAGGCAGCAGCCAAATCGCCCACTCACAACTTTAATGCCACTAGCTCACAGAGCGGAATTTTTGCTCACAAGACTCAACAGCTTAGAGGGTGCATTGGTTAGGAGCTGTGTTCCCTCTAAGCTGAGTTAGTGTGAGCTAGCTCACAGTTCTTTAGCTTCCAGCTCGCACATTTTTGTCTTCACTCAGGAAGGGTGGCTCCAGAGCAAACTAATTTATGCCGTAGCCAAATCACTCGCTCACAACTTTAATGCCAGTAGCTCATAAAGTGGAATTTTTGCTCACAACACTCCACAGCTTAGAGGGAGCATTGTGTTACTTAGGACAAAAAGCGAGGGTGGAACGGCAACCTGCTCAAATAAAACCACCTTATGGGGGGGGCATAATGGCTTTCATTCTCCCCCCCCCCCAACTATCTTCGTTGCAGGTTAATATTCCTACACAACAAAGAACCACAGAGTCTTCCTCGGAGGCGGCTAGGTTTTTCCAAGAGGCCTGCGGCTGCGAAGGAGTTAAAAGCAGGCCACTCTTCCTCCCCCACCAATCCCCTTCCACCACCTGGTCCTCTGAATTCCAGACTAATTAACTTTAGCCTCAATTAGAGTGGGTATAAAGGGGGTGGTGGTGGCGGCAACCGGAGTGAGAGAGAGGATTGGCCCACCCCCATCCGTGACAGAATTAGAGGTTACCCTGATCTTGCATAATTCAAGCTAAAAATATGAAGATAACATAAACACACACACACACACAAACCACTACATCAGTAGCCTGGGTCCTTTGAGATCCTAAATCTTAAGGATCTCCAAGCAAAAACTTAAATTCAACATCATTAACCACTGAGACATCTGGTTCTTACTAGAGTTGTAGTATGCGATGCTGTATTGTATTTTAAAATGTAAACTGTGTTTTAAATTGTTTTAGTTGTATTGTATTTTATTGTTGGAAGCCGCCCTGAGCCCATCAAGGGGGAGGGGCGGGATATAAATAAATAAATAAATAAATCCCAACCAATGCTCCCTCTAAGCTGTGAAGTCCTGTGAGCAAAAATCCTACTTTGTGAGCCACTGGCATTAAAGTGGTGAGCGAGCGATTTGGCTGCTGCATCAATTAGTTTGCTCTGGAGCCCTCCTTCCTGAGCTGAGACGCAAATCTGTGAGCTGGAGGCTAAAAAACTGTGAGCTCGCTTACACTAACTCAGCTTAGAGGGAACACTGCTCCCAATGGAGATTTGTCCACACAGTGTATTAAAAGGAGCTAAACCCATTCATACATAAAAGGTTTATTCAGCTGCCCCCACCCCACCCCCGCTGCCAGTAGGCAAGGTAAGGTTCTGTGCAAAATTTAAATTTAAAAAATACGTTCAAGCAAATACAACCTCGGCTGCATATCTCCCATTTCGAGAACCTTTTAAAGATATCACTGATCTGACACAGAACCTCCATTCTCAGAGGCAGTCTACCTTCTGGGTGCTGGAGATAAAAATGGGGAGGGCCGCGTGCTCTCTGTGCCCCACCTGCGGGCTTCCGAAAGAGCTATCCTCTGTTGAGAACAGGACGCTGGACCAGATGGTCCTTCGGCCTCCCCCCCCCTCGGGCAAACACGATTCTTCTTTTCCCCCTCATTCCAATGGGATTTAACGGTGTGCTATTAAAAGGCACTGGGGCTTATGTCAATTTGTATTCCTTCAGCAAGGCTTGCTAAACACCGCTAATGAGGAAGTGAGTAAGGAAACCGTTGCAGGGACCTAGCTGATAAAGCAGAACTCCTTGAGAGAGCCGAGGGGTTCTGCCCCGTTGCCAGTACAGCGGTCCCCAACGCGGTGCCGGCTGACACCTTTCCCAGTGCTTTTAGAAAGCGGGCGGGGCTTTTGCCCAGTGAGGCTTCTGATCGGCCACTGGAAATTCGATTGGCTATGCAGATTTCTTAAAAACGTTGCTTTGGCGACAGCTGCCACCGCTGCCCAAGGATCTTCACTGTGGGGGCCACTTTGGGGCTGGCTTCACCTCCCGCGGCAGGCGTTTATGGCAGCTGGTTTGTGGCTGTGCCTGCCACGCCATATTAGAACTCCAAAGGTGCCCACGGTCCCCCAAAAAGGTCAGGGTTCCCTGCTCCGATATTTACTATAAAAATCAAATTCACAGAACCAAGGAACACTTGGGGTGTTCGTTAACGTCAGACGTGTACTTCATTATCCCACGTACTTGAGCACAGACATATGGGGTGGGGGAACTCTCCATTCCTGAAGATTCTCTTTGGTCGCCTTCCCAGTGGGGCCCGGAGTTCTCCTGGAATTACAACTCATCTCCAGGCAACGTAGGTTATTTCCCACAGAGAAAATGGCTGCTTTGGAGGGTGGACTTTTCGGAATCACATCTCTGTGGTGGCCCTCTCCCCTCCCCAAACTCCACCCTTCCCAGGTAGCACCCCTAATCTCCAGGAAATTCCCAACCTGGAGTTGGCAGTCTTAAGAACATAAAGGTAAAGGTAACGGTTCCCTTGCTCGAAAGCCAGTCGAATCCAACCACGGAAACGTCTTCGGACAGTGCTGGCTCTTCGGCTTGGAAACGGAGATGAGCACCACCCGCTGGCTCTCGAGCAAAGGAAACCTTTACCTCTCTAAATGTTCTTATTATATTGTTAAATATTTATATATACACAATTTAAAATGTTGTTTTTCTGTTTTAAGTGAGGGGGACCCCAAACTTTTTGAGCCTGTGGGCACATTGAGAATTCTGACACGGTGTGGTGGGCGCAGGCCCATAGGTACAGTGGGCCATTTGGGGGCCTGCCCCCCGACTTCCTGCCAAAGCCCCCCTGACTTCCATCCAGCCTTCACCACCACCCCCGGGTCTCTGGGATGCCCGGAGGACTACCAACTCTCTGAGCCATCCTGCGGACTCCCTGCTGCCTCCCCTTCCCCAAGCATGGCTTGCTTCCCTGCGTAGGCAGGCAGAGTGCGAATGCTGCAAAAGTGAGTTTTTAAAATCTTTAATTTTATTTTATTCTGTGACATCAGTGCCCCCCGACCAATGTTCCCTCTAAGTTGTGGAGTCTTGTGAGCAACAATTCTACTTTGTGAGCTACTGGCATTAAAGTTGTGAGCCAGCGATTTGGCTACTGCATAAGTTAGTTTGCTCTGGAGCCATCCTTCCTGAGCCAGGACAAAAATGTGTGAGCCGGAGGCTAAAAAACTGTGAGCTGGCTCACACTAACTCAGCTTAGAGGGAACACTGCCCCCGACTTATTTAAAGGCCCCCCCCAAATGATAAAATCCTGGCTACAGGCCTTGGTAGGCGCAGCAACAAGATGGCTGCCGCAAGAGGGGGGGCGCCAATCACAAAACGGTTTCCAATGCTTCACCTCGGAAACACACTGTGTAGATCCCTGGTGCTGTGGGCGCCAGCCGCTGCCAAAAGAACATTTTAAAAAATCTGCACAACCCATCAAATCTCCAGTAGCCAATCAGAAACCTTGCTGGGCAAAACCCCTGTTTGGTCCCGCCCACCTCCTAAAACCATTGGGCAGGTGCCAGCAAAAGTGTTGGTGGGTGCCACTGGGCTTGTGTGCATGGGCACGTGTTTTAAATGTTTTAATGCCTTGATATTCGCCACCTTGGGGATCCTTATTTGGGTGGGAAAGGAGCATAATGCCGATGGTTTTTGAAAAAATCAAAACCAAAGCTAAAATTCTTATTTATATCATCATCACCATCATCATCAATACAAGAAATCGAGGGCACTCAATGAGATTGCTGAGTAGTCGGGTTAGAACAGATAAAAGGAAGTCCTTCTTCACCCAAAGACTGATTCACTTGTGGAATTCACTGCCACAGGAAGTGGTGGCAGCTACAAGCATGGACAGCTTCAAGAGGGGATTGGATGAACATATGGAGCAGAGGTCCATCACTGGCTATTAGCCACAAGGTATAGGTAGGAACTCTCAGTCTGGGGCAAGTGATGCTCTGTATTCTTGGTGCTTGCGGGGGGGGGGGAACAGTGAGAGGGCTTCTAGTCTCCTGGCTCCACTGGTGGACCTCCTGATGGCACCTGGTATTTTTGGCCACTGTATGACAGAGTGTTTGACTAGATGGGCCATTGGCCTGATCCAACATTGGCTTCTCTTATATTCTTATGTTCTTATACCTTTTATTGGCATACCTTCTTATTTATAGATCACATGACAGAAGGGATAAACCAAACCCCAGTCCAATATGGAGCTAACAAAGAATGCAGAAGAAAGCAGCAGTAAACCCAAGGAGCCCCACCTGATTACCTGGCCATGGCATACCTTGCACACTTTTACACCTGAGTGTCCCAAAATTCACGTGTCACCGGGTTCCCTCTAAGCTGAGTTAGTGTGAGCTAGCTCACTGCTTTTTAGCCTCTGGCTCACACAGTTTTGTCTTAGCTCAGGAAGGATGGCTCCAGAGCAAACTAACTGATGCAGTAGCCAAATCGCTAGCTCACAGCTTTAATGCCAGCAGCTCACAAAGTAGAATTTTTGCTCACAAGACACCACAGTTTAGAGGGAGCATTCAGCATCTTTGGGTTCTTCCCCCTTAAATGCAAAGGAAATATGTGCTGCATCACTGCCTCATTTTCTCAAGAATGAGTCCAGTAAAAATGATCCACACATAAAGCTCTCAAGTTGTTTGTATATAACCAGACCCACGTTAGATTAGTTTGTTTGTCCCCCCTGATCAAATATCTCCTTTCAAAAATTTGTTGACTTGGGGGCACATGGAATTAGGGACTTTTAGAACTTCCTTCACTAAATATAACGCAAGTATGCAGATGAAAAACAAACATGCTGAACCAGATTCATGTGCTATTCGGGGCATCGGAAAAAGTTTCAAAACACTTTCCAGAAAGCTCGCATCGCTGAGCACCGTCCACAAGCCAGGTGACCGATACCAGTGCTTATGACAGACGTTGACATCTTCAAAGGAGAATGACACTAACCGTATGACCCTGTGGCACCCAGAGTCTCTAATCTGGGAGAACCGGGTTTGATTCCCCACTCCTCCACTTGCACCTGCTGATGTGACCTTGGGTCAGTCACAAGCTCTGGCACAGCTGTCCTTGAAAAAGAGCCGTTTCTGTCAGAGTTCTCTCAGCCCCACCCACCTCACAGGGTGCCTGTTGTGGGGAGGGGAAGGGAAAGGAGTTTGTAAGCCGCTCTGAGACTCCAAGTGAAGGGCGGGGTATAAATCCAATCTCCTCCTCCTCCTCCTCCTCCTCTTCTTCTTTCCAGCTCAGCAGGGTCTACTCTGTTTGGTAGCAGCTCTCCCACGTTGCAGTTACAGAACCTGGAACATCTGGGGTACAAATATGCCCCTAACCTGCTGCCTCTCCCCTTCTGCTCCAAAGGGATGTTCCCATCACACGAGAAGGGAACGGAGCAGAGTACCCTGGGGCCAAATGGAAAACCAACCGTTCATCAAGCTTGGTCTCGTCGGATCTTGGAAGCTATGCAGGGCTGACCCTGGCGAGAATTCGGGAATACCAGGGCCAGGCTGCAGAGGCAGGCGATATCAAAGCCACCTCTCTGAAACGTCCTGGCCCCACTAGGGGTCGCCAGAAGTCACCATGACTTCCAGGCTTGCAAGTACACCCACACACGCACCAAAAATACACACACACACACACACATACAAAAAGAGGAAACCCTTCCATTTTAAGGTGATGCAGCCCTGCATTGCTGCCCACACCCTCCAACAAGCGACAGTTCCTGGCCTCTCTCTGTTGTTCAAAGGAATTCCTCTCCCAAGGGAGGAGGAGGAGGAAGAGGAGGAGGAGGAAGAAGAGATTGGATTTATACCCCGCCCTTCACTCGGAGTCTCAGAGCGGCTTTCAATCCCCTTCCCTTCCCCTCCCCACAACAGACACCCTGTGAGGTAGGTGGGGCTGAGAGCGCTCTTTCGAGAACTGCCCTTGAGAGAACTTGTGACTGACCCAAGGTCACCCAGCTGGCTGCACGTGGAGGAGTGGGGAATCAAACCCGGTTCTCCCAGATTAGAGTCCATGCTCCTAACCACTACACCAAACTGGCTCATGACTAATTAGGAGGCCATGGCAAAAGGAGTCTCAGAGCGGCTTACCATCCCCTTCCCTTCCCCTCCCCGCAACAGACACCCTGTGAGGTAGGTGGGGCTGAGAGCGCTCTTTCGAGAACTGCCCTTGAGAGAACTTGTGACTGACCCAAGGTCATACCAGCCGGCTGCATGTGGAGGGGTAATGCCAGCTCCCCCTTGGAAGAGGTGTTCCCTTCCTTTTCTCTCTCCTATGCAGAAGGGAATGTCTCTCGCAATCTGCAGATCCAAGGACTCGCATCAAAAAAATATTTCTGAAAAACCCTGAAAAGACTGCTCCCCGGCCAAGCGGAAACGTCGTCCCGATTGACCAACCGGCCCGCTTCAATCAGAGCAAGTGGCTGCAGCCCCAGGAACGGCTTCCGGTACTTACTGGGTGCGGAGAGTGAAGGCGGCGCTGGTGATGGAGGTGGGCAGGTTCAAGCCCTTGGTGATCTCCCGCCAGAGCTTCTTGTTGATCACCTCCACCAGGCCGCCCTTCTCGGTCACCAGGACATAGAGCATGTAGAGGTCCAGCACCTGCTTGGCCATGATCGGAATGCGGTTCACAGGGGTCCCTGCGGACAGAAAAAGAAACAAGGAGGCGGGTTTGGACGGTCTCGGCATGTCACTCAAGAGAGGGATCCCCCCCGCCCCCCGGGGGGCTGCGGAACTCTCAGTTTGTGTTTGTCGAGCCAAGCTGGCAGCCCGCGCAATGGCAAAGAGGTGGGAAATCCTGCTGAGCTCAGCTGTCAAACGGCCGGGCGTAGAAGATGTCAGCACGGACGTCCATGCCCTCCCTTACCTGACCCCCTGTCCCGAGGGAGTGAAAGAGAGCATCTGGATCAGGGTTCAGAATCAGTTCGGTGTAGGGGTTAAGTGCGCGGACTCTAATCTGGGAGAACTGGGTTTGATTCCCCACTCCTCCACTTGCACCTGGCTGGATGACCTTGGGCAAGCCATAGTTCTGTCAGAGCTGTTCTCAAAAAAAAGCAGTCCTCGAAAGAGCTCTCTCGGCCCCACCTACCTCACAGGGTGTCTGCTGTGGGAAGGGGAAAGGAAAGGAGATTGTAAGCCGCTCTGAGACTCCTTCGGGCAGCGAAGGGCAGGGTACAAAGCAGCCACGGTGCCCACGGACACCTTTCCTGGCGCTTGCCACGTGTTTTTCAAAAGTGGGCGGGGCCAGGTAGGGCTTTTGACCAGCAGGGCTTTTGATTGGCCACGGCAGATTTGATCTTCACTGTATGGCTGAAGATAAAGCTGCGTAAGGGGGAAAATATTTCTAAACACTTTTTCGGTCGCACCCTCCCACCAGTGTAAGAATCCCAAAGGTACCAGCAGGCACAAAAAAGTCGGGGAACCCCTGCTCTAGATGTTACGACTGTCAGCGTCAGGGGTCGTTTCGTAGAAAAAGAGCTAGGGGAACTCATTAGCATAACTCATTAGCATATGCCACACACCCCTGACATCACCGGAAGTGTGTCATAAGGCCACACCCCCTGACATCACTGGAAGTGTGTCATAAGGCCACACACCCCGCCCCCAACGGTCCCGGCTGCTGCTGCCGGCCTTGCAGCTCCACTGCCGAGCCCCATGAGGGGCCCGGCGGTGGAAGCAGGGGGCGGGGCTTCGTCATGTGCCCCGCCCCCCGTACCTCACCCGGGGGAACTGCGATCCCCCGCGATCCCCCCGAAATGACCTCTGGTCAGCGTAGACTGCAGCCATTCCAATCTTACTTTTTATTTGCTGCATTTTCACCCCCTCCCCCTCCCTTTCTCTCCAACGGGGCCCCCAAGCAGCATACGTCATTCTCCAGTCCTCCATTTTATTCTCACAACAACCCTGTAAGGTAGTTAGGCGGACAGTGGGCGAATGGCCCAAGGTCACCCAGCAAAGCTGCCACGGCAGAGTAAAAATTCGAACCAGGGTCCTCCTGGAGACATCGCTTTACTTTCTTTCAAGCGGAGTTTTGCAAAGATCGAAGGCTGGGATTTTGGTTTTTTTTTTTAAATTTTGGATTTTACAGAAACGGGACGATTCTCTGGCTGCTCGACCAGATGCCTCAAAACAGGACAGCTGCCATACAATGCTCCCTTCTAAGCTGTGAAGTCCTGTGAGCAGAAATTCTACTTTGTGAGCTGCTGGCATTAAAGTGGTGAGCGAGCGATTGGGCTGCTGCATAAATATAAATCGCTCTGGAGCCCTCCTTCCTGAGCGAAGACAAAAATGGGCGAGCCGGAGGCTAAAAAACTGTGAGCTAGCTCACACCAACTCAGTTTAGAGGGAACACTGGCTGCGAATGTCCACTGGGGGACTGAATCGGAGAGTTCCAGGGACGTTGCAAATTATGGGGGGTGGGGGAACAATCTCCAACAGTGGATTTCTGCACCAAAAGACCGGCTGGCTTCTGTCCACAGGGGTGTGGGTTTTATGGTAGGGAGGGGAGAAAGGAAGTCTTTCAGTTCCAGCCAGAGTGGTAGGCGCGGCAATGGGGTGGGAAGCGCATGTATGTGCTCGTACACACACACACACACAAACGTGCACACACAGAGAGACGTTTCTTTGCCTCTCTCTCCTGCCCCCTTTCCCCTTTTATTGATTTATTACTTCCTAAAAAAAAAAGCGTGAAACAAAACCCAGCGAGAAACCACCCCATTGTGGCCAGGGGTTTTAATCCGGTGGTGTCTTCCTGCAATAAAAAAGAAAAAAAAGATGGCTGGGCTGGGAGGGGGGGGAAGGAAGGAAGAGGAAAAGAGAGCATGCCGCTGCTCAAAGACCAGATTTGTTATGCGCAAAACTTCAGGCATTTCCGGCCAGAGCGGCTTTCCTTCCAGCCTCGGTAGCCCCGTCTGCAAAACAGGAACAGCGAGCGCTCCACGTGCAAAATATCTCAAGGGTAGGCCACGAAGGATCCTGCCCTGGTAAGAGGCCTGGTGGTGGGGAGGGGGTGTGCATCTGCCACACTCAAGCCCGGAGCCGTTTCCAGGAAAGTACCCCCCCCCCGCCCACTTGTTTGCTCTGTGCATGATGTGCAAAACTTAATCTGGAAGGCCAGTGTGGCACACACTGCACGCCGTCCTCTTGAGCCAGGGAGAGAGACGGATTTGAAACCTAATCTGTCAAAAAGGGTTGTTGTAGAGGGGGGCGGGATAACCCTATAAACGTGAAGCGGTTCCCCCCCCCCCCAGTGGTATTGTCACCAACAACAATTTGCTGGCTCCTTACCCACACTGGGGTAATTACTAGACGGAAGAGACTCCTACGCTGTCGGCAAATAAAACACTTTCATGCCATTTCCCCCAAAGCGGAAACACAGGTGCGCGCTCTGCATGCGTTTATGTGCTGTTCCCTTAGCGGCGCATGACGTTCCCAACTCAGTAGCACAGCACAGCTCAGAAGCTTAACCAAACGGCAGCTGTAACATCTCACAAGCGACAGGAGTGGTCTGATAGTGCCAGTGCCGTGAATTTTTCGGGGGGGGGGGAAGAACACATGGTACGGTGAATGTCCAGTGTGGGTCGGCTTGAGCCAGGGGAAAGCTGGCTGTGGCTCGTTTTTAACTGGGAGGCGTCGGCGCATTTGCCAGAGGAGTTTTGCAACCAGCGAGTCTGAATTTATTTATTTTTTACAAAAGGTGGAGAAGGTCAAAAATGAAGGGCAAACAGACGCAGGGCCAGAGACGAGAGCCAAGGCAGCCGGCCTCTGCTGGCCTGGCGTGGCTGCAGACCAGGTTCAAACTACAGGTTGTGCTTTCATGCTCTGTGGCACAGCTAAGTGAGGGGGGGGGGAAGCTTCAAAAATCAGTTTGGGGAGCCCCAGCAATTGCTGCTTCTGTGCTTTTCATTTTGGGAGAGGGAGAGAAAGCAACAACAACAACAAAAATCACAGAAGATCTGTGGCACCCCGCGGGTGCTCGCACCCGAGTAACTGGCTGTGAAGATCTGTGGCACCCCTCCCTGGTGCCCCGTGGGCGCCCACACCCAAGGAACTGGCTGCGAAGCACCTTGCCGCCGTTTCGTGCCATCTTTTTTTCTCATCAAGCGGCGTTTACAGTCCGTATCATCCTGGCATTCCAACTGCGTAAACCAAGGACGGCAGCTCCTTCCTTCCTTCCTTCCTTCCTCGAAAACAAGTTGATGGGTCTTTGCAGCCATCCCCACACACCATTTCCCCAGCCAGCACTGAATTATGCCCCTCCTTTCCCCTTTTCCTGCAAAGAGGCAGCGATTGAAGGATCCTCCTTCCGGCACTGTCTGCATCATGCTGAGCTCAGGGTGGACAGAAGGTCCCCCCCCCCCAAAGATTCTAGACCTGCAGAAAAAGCCTGGTGAGTCCCATCCCTCCCTTGCCATTTCTGAGGATACCAGCCACACACACCCCAGTCCAAGCAAAGCCAGCATTTCCCGGGAGTCGAGGCCATCTAGGCTCCCCCCCCCCCCCTTGGTTTAATGCAAACCTGTTCCGTCTCGGCCTTTGTAAACACAGACAAGAATGTCAGTAAAACCCCCGTGTAAACAGGAATTCGGCTGCTCTCTCCTCATCTGGTCCGGTCTGCTTGGCCCCACCCCAGGCGCTGCCATTTCGGGAAGATTGTTTTTTTTTTAAAGTTACGAACTCGGCCTTTTACAGCAGGAGCCCATCGGATTCTTTTTTTTTTAATCTTTAAGGCTCATTTGTAAGAAAACGTTTTAAGGCCCCCGGAAACGGGTCTCTATTTTTTCATTACAACAGATTAAAAGTCAGGTATGTTTGTACCTGGAATACAATCAGAGTCATGGCGGCAGACTATAAAACAGTCAAAAAGTTTTTAAAAAGCAGAGATTGGTGGAAGAGTCGTGGCTCTGGCAGTCTTTGCACCTTTCTCTGCGTCGACTGCCCCTTTGTGCACATACGAAGAGACTAGATTTATACCTGGAATATACCCTTCACTAGCCAAAAGAGTCTCAGAGTGGCTTACAATCGCCTTTCCCTTCCTTTCCCCACAACAGACGCCCTGTGAGGGAGGTGGGGCTGAGAGAGCTCTTTCGAGAACTGCCCTTGAGAGAACAGCTCTGAGAGAACTTGTGACTGACCCAAGGTCACACCAGCAGCTGCATGTGGAGGAATGGGAAATCAAACCCAGTTCTCCCAGATTAGAGTCCAAACTCTTAACCACGACACCAACCTGCACATCTTCCCTGTATGTACAGTTCACACACAGTGCACAACAGGGTTCACATGTATCACTCAGTGTCAGTCTTGTACACCTGCCATGACACACTTCCCCGAAACAGGGCAATCGATGTTCTCTTCCACCATCGCCACCAAATCCCTTCCCCAGCAACAGCCCATAATAGCCCCAGCCTCTCCCTAGGCCATCCGCAGTGACTGTTTTCTAAATTTCTGAGCAGCTGGAATGTTCATGAACATTCCGTAGCACCATGCCAGCCAAGCAAACAGCTACGGAAATGTCATTTCGATCCACTGAAACGATACCGTACTAACAGGCCAAGAGCTAGGCAGGTTTCAAGAACAGCAGCCTGCACTTGCCTTGGGAATAGGGCTCCCTCCCTTATTCATCTGCTTCGTTTCTACACCAACTTTTCTCCCCAATGGAGTCCTGAACCGGCTTCCGTCATTCCCTTCTCCTCCATTTTATCCTCACGACAACCCTGTGAGGTAGGTTAGGCTGTGAAAGTGTAACTGGCCCAAGGTCACCCAGCAAGCTTCCATGGCATGCGTGGGGATTTGAACCCAGGTCTCCCAGATCCTAGTCTGGCACTCTTGACCACTATAACACACTGGCTCTCATCTATCTACCTATCTCCCTACCTCATTTACACCCCACCTTTCTCCCCAATGGGGATCCAGGGCGGCTTACATCATTCTCCCTTCCTTCATTTTGTCTTCACAACAATCCTGTGAGGTAGATTAGCTGACAGTCTGTGACTGGCCCAAGGTCACCCGGCAAGCTTCCATGGCAGAGCAGGAATTCGAATCTGGTTCTACCAGATCCCGACCTGACACATGCTGGCCCTGGGTTGAGGCCGTCTGATTTGGAAGGGGATACGCTCAAAAAGGGCCGTGGTGGCTCAGAGGTTAAGATGCTGAGCTGGTCTGTAGGAAGGTCTGTAGTTTGGCAGTTTGAGACCTGAGTACTGTGTGACGGAGTGAGCTCCCGTCTCTGGCCCCAGCTCCTGCCAGCCTAGCAGTTCGAAAGCAAGAAATTGCAAGTAGATAAACAGGTACTGCTTCGGTGGGAAGGTAACAGCGTTCCGTGTGCCTCGGTGTTTAGTCATGCTGGCCACATGACCACAGAAACGTTTTTGGACAGCGCTGGCTCTTCAGCTTGGAAACAGAGATAAGCACCGCCCCCTAGAGTCAGATTCAACTGGCTTTCAAGCAAGAGAAACCTTTACAGCTCGAAAACCCTGCTATATTCCTACAGATCATCCTGTTCCGTGCCTTGACGCATCTCTCCGGGACCTTCCGCCAGTGCCAGAAAAAGATGCTCGGTGCAAAGCAGACATGCTAGAGAGAAAGACTGGCTGCGCAACAGACAGATGCGGTGTGGGGGCAGCTCACCTCGCTTCTGCATGAAGCTGAAGAGGTCGTCCAGGAACTCTTTCCTCTTGGGGTCCCCGTCAAGTTCATATAGCTGTAGGGGGAGAAAGAACAGGCTGGTTACATACCGTGCAAATGCAACGTAGGTGTTCTATTTCTATATTTTAATATGGAGTTTTAATTGCATGTTGCCATGATTTAAAGGCGAACCTAAACAGCATGATAAAAAATAGAGACATCACCCTGCCAACAAAAGTCCGCATGGTCAAAGCAATGGTATTCCCAGTAGTCATGTATGGCTGCGAGAGTTGGACTATAAGGAAGGCCGAGCGCAGAAGAATAGATTCTTTTGAACAATGGTGCTGGAGAAGACTCTTGAGAGTCCCTTGGACTGCAAGGAGATCAAATCAGTCAATCCTAAAAGAAATCAACCCTGACTGTTCCCTGGAAGGCCAGATAATGAAACTGAAGCTCAAATACTTTGGCCACCAAATGAGAAGGGAGCACTCACTGGAGAAGACCCTGATGCTGGGAAAGATTGAAGGTCAAAGAAGACGGGGACGGCAAAGGATGAGATAGTTAGACAGTGTCATAGATGCAACGAACATGAAATTGAGCAAACTTCAGAGGACGGCGGAAAACAGGAGGGCCTGGCGAGATCTTGTCCATGGGGTTGCGAAGAGTCGGACTCGACTGTGCGACTGAACAACAACAAAAATGATTTAAAGTGGAGGCTTGCAGGGTAAGAAAAAGAGGGGCTGGATAGGTGATTGAAGGGTGCAATGATCAGATGGTAGCGTACCTTAAGAGGCAGAGGGGACTGGGTTGTTCAGGAAGATTTTTGTGTGTGATACTGCTGAGCTGTGCATGCGTGTGTAGGAAGGAGCTGGAGTGAGGGGCTGTAGCGCGCTGTGAGAGAAATCTGTGTTCTTTGTGGAGGATATTAGCCCAAGTGGCAAGTGAAGAAAACAAGTCCGTGTGGGAGTTAGCAGCCTGGGTGACAAGTGAACAAAATAACCCTGCGTGGAAGTTATTAGCCTAGGTGGCAAAGTCACACAGTGGCCCACCAGTTCCTCTAGAGGCCAAGGCCTTCCCTTATAAGAACATAAGAGCCTTGCTGGATCAGACCAGTGGTCCATCTAGTCCAGCATCCTGTCTCACACAGTGGCCAACCAGTTCCTCTGGATGGCCAACAACAGGGCATAGAGACCATGGCCTTCCCTAATAAGAACATAAAAAGGGCCCTGCCGGATCAGACCAGTGGTCCATCTAGTCCAGCTTTGTGGAAGTCATTGGCCTCAGCGCCAAGTAAGAAAATAAGCCTGTGTATTTTGGTCTGTTTAAGGAACCATTACATTTCTGTACCTATCTGAAACCACTGAGCTTATGAGCCACACGGAAACAATTGCACTGTTACAAATAAATTCTATGTTTAAGAAAAACAACCGTTGTTTTGGTGCAAAGGGTCCCTTTTTACCTCAGGGCCACCCCCAGCCACTGACCATTCTGTCATTCTACCAAATAGGACTAAAGTCATCTTGTTCTTTGGGTCCAACTGAGATTTTAAGGCGAGAGCCTCTGGTGGCAGCGAAAATAAGGAAGACAAGGAGGCAGCATAGCACACGTCACCTCAGAACAATACAGAGAGGTGCCTTCACAGAAGTTACTCATAAAGGGGTCACATGGAAAAGAGTGAAAAACATTACATATACACCAAGCAGACAGATGTAGCAAATGCCAACAGGGTATGAGATGGGTCCCTATGAAGAACTGTAAGAACATAAGAAGACCCTTCCTGGATCAGACCAGAGGTCCATCTAATCCACTAGAGACTAGTCCACTAGTCTCACACAGCGGCCTACCAGTTCCTCTTGAAGGCCAACAACAGGGCAGAGAGGCCAGGGCCTTCTTAAATACATCAGAAAAGCCCTGCTGGATCAGACAAATAGTCCATCTAGTCCAGTATCCTGCCTCACACAGTGGCCCACCAGTTCCTCTAGAGGCCAAGGCCTTCCCTTATAAGAACATAAGAGCCTTGCTTGATCAGACCAATGAGCCATCTAGTCCAGCATCCTGTCTCACACAGTGGCCAACCAGTTCCTCTGGAGGACCAACAACAGGGCATAGAGACGATGGCCTTCCCTAATAAGAACGTAAAAAGGGCCCTGCTGGATCAGACCAGTGGTCCATCTAGTCCAGCATCCTGTCTCACACAGTGGCCAACCAGTTCCTCTGGATGGCCAACAACAGGGCATAGAGACCATGGCCTTCCCTAATAAGAACGTAAAAAGAGCCCTGCTGGATCAGACCAGTGGTCCATCTAGTCCAGCATCCTGTCTCACATAGTGGCCAACCAGTTCCTCTGGAGGGCCAACAGCAGGGCATAGAGGCTGAGGCCCTCCCTTGGTAAGAACATAAGAAGAGACCTCCTGGATCAGACCAGAGGTCCATCTAATCCACTAGAGACTAGTCCACTAGTCTCACACAGCGGCCTACCAGTTCCTCTTGAAGGCCAACAACAGGGCAGAGAGGCCAGGGCCTTCTTAAATACATCAGAAAAGCCCTGCTGGATCAGACAAATAGTCCATCTAGTCCAGTATCCTGCCTCACACAGTGGCCCACCAGTTCCTCTAGAGGCCAAGGCCTTCCCTTATAAGAACATAAGAGCCTTGCTTGATCAGACCAATGAGCCATCTAGTCCAGCATCCTGTCTCACACAGTGGCCAACCAGTTCCTCTGGAGGACCAACAACAGGGCATAGAGACGATGGCCTTCCCTAATAAGAACGTAAAAAGGGCCCTGCTGGATCAGACCAGTGGTCCATCTAGTCCAGCATCCTGTCTCACACAGTGGCCAACCAGTTCCTCTGGATGGCCAACAACAGGGCATAGAGACCATGGCCTTCCCTAATAAGAACGTAAAAAGAGCCCTGCTGGATCAGACCAGTGGTCCATCTAGTCCAGCATCCTGTCTCACATAGTGGCCAACCAGTTCCTCTGGAGGGCCAACAGCAGGGCATAGAGGCTGAGGCCCTCCCTTGGTAAGAACATAAGAAGAGACCTGCTGGATCAGACCAGTGGTCCATCTAGTCCAGCATCCTGTCTCACACAGTGGCCAACCAGTTCCTCTGGAGGGCCAACAGCAGGGCATAGAGGTTGAGACCTTCCCTGATAAGAACATCAGAAGCGCCCTGCTGGATCAGACCTGTGAGCCATCTAGTCTATCATCCTGCTTCACACAGCCATCAACCACAGTTCCTCTGGAGGGCCAGCAACAGGGCATAGAGGCCGAGGCCTTCCCCTGATGTTGCCTCCTGGCTCTGGAACTCAGAGGTTCAGTGCCTCTGCATGTGGAGGTTCCCCTCAGTCACCACAGCCAGCAGCCAAAACCTTTTAACTTTGAAATGAGTTTTAATGGAAGAAAGGCTGTGTCCCTGCTGCCAATCAGCAAGAACACATAAAATCCTATTTACCGAGTTAACTTACACGCCTGTTTCGTTCAACAGACACGCGAAGCAGCTAACAAGTGTTGAGCCATGTAATGCACTATAACCCAATAGCCATAGAATCACAGGGAACCAATGAGTGGTATTAGTTCTGAGGCGATCCCAAAGAAAGAGGATTCCAGGGGACGTCAAAAGGCCTGCCCGTCAGCCTTAACAGGCGACCCCTCCCTCAGATTCATTTACTTTATTTATATCCACCTTTCTCCTCACAACAGCCTACGTCCTTCTCCTCTCCAGTTTGGTGTATTGGTTAAGTGCGCGGACTCTAATCTGGGAGAACCGGGTTTGATTCCCCAGTCTTCCTCCACTTGCAGCTGCTGGATTACCTTGGGCAAGCCATAGTTCTGTCAGAGCTGTTCTCTCAAGGACAGTTCTGGAAACAGCTCTCTCAGCCCCACCTACCTCACAGGCAGTGTTCCCTCTAAGCTGAGTTAGCGTGAGCTAGCTCACAGCTTTTTAGCCTCCGGCTCACACATTTTTTACTTAGCTCAGGAAGGATGGCTCCAGAGCAAACTCACTTATGCAGTAGACAAATCACTGGCTCACAACTTTAATGCCAGTAGATCACAAAGTAGAATCTTTGCTCACAAGACTCCACAGCTTAGAGGGAGCATTGCTCACAGGGAGTCTGTTGTGGGAAAGGGAAGGGAGTTTGTAAGCCGCCCCGAGACTCCGAGTGAAGGGTGGGGTATAAATCCAATCTCTTCTCCTCCTCCTCCGTTAGTTGTGAGGTTGGTTAGGCTGAGACCAAGCTTCCACGGCATAGCGGGCATTCGAACCTGGGTCGCCTAGTCCGACACTCTTACGACGACACTACGCTAACTCGCATAATTCTCCCTTCTTCCATTTTATCCTCACAACCCTTGTTTGGTAGGTTAGGCTAAGGGCGTGTGAACAAACCAAGGTCAACCAGCAAGCTTCCAGGGCAGACTGGGGATTCCAGCCTGAGTCTCCCAGATCCTAATGCAACACTCTGTCCGCACACAAATACGAAGTTCCCGGCCCACACTGCCTGCAAGAAGCCTGCATCTGGTTTGGGGAGAAGCACAGCGCAGGCCCGTAAGTGAAATAGTCTCAGGCAGACCAGCCCCGCCCTGGTACAACCACTCCGCTTCCGGGCTGGCTCAAGCCCTCATTTAAGGATTAACATGCCAAACCCATCCCTCGTCTAATTAGACGTTGCACCGCGCCTGCAAACCACACGGTCAGCAATCCGGCCCAGGCGGCTGCGGAGCCCGGAGGGGTGACACCACCGAAAATGCCGGGACCCAAGCCACATTCGGACCACGCCCTCCTCCTCTAGGCCTTCCAGGCCTTCCGCCCCCTCCTTCCCACCCCCAGCCGGCTTTCGAGAAGATCTCTTTCGAGGGACGGCTGAATCACGGCGGGAAGGCCATTAAAAGGTTCGGAGAGGTCCTCCATTACTTAATGGAGTGATGGGATTTTTAAAGTGGCTCGAAACCAATTTAAAATACTACCCCCCAAAAAACCCAAAACCAGACCTGAGGAAGAGGCATTTATTTCCTCAGGAGGCCCTGCTCTTTCTAGGACACCGTCCAAGCCCTTTCTTTTTAAGCCAGCCATTTCCCTCAGAACCATTATTCTCCATCCATATCAAAAAGTTTTATTTTTTGTAGTAACGGACATATCTATATATCTAATAGCCAAGTTACCCCCTCCGTGCGGATATCTAAATCCACACATCGGGGGCACTTGGGGGGCAAGGAGATTTTCCTGCACACTTCGAGCAGCCTCCAGGTGTGCAGAAAAATCTAAAAAGTTGAAAAAAAAGTTATGGAGGATATTTAAATCTGGCCATGG